>NC_056739.1:828815164-828912664 GCF_019279795.1 Protopterus annectens
ATTACCTGTGGCAGGCACCATTTTTACAACTACAACCACCCTTGTCACTATCATATGTTCATTTATCAGTTAACTCTGTTACCTGATTGTTTCCAGCTCCCTCCTACAATCCCAAAGTTAATAAATATTACCTGTGGCAGGCACCATTTTTACAACTACAACCACCCTTGTCACTATCATATGTTCATTTATCAGTTAACTCTGTTACCTGATTGTTTCCAGCCCCCTCCGACAATCCCAAAGTTAATAAATATTACCTGTGGCAGGCACCATTTTTACAACTACAACCACCCTTGTCACTATCATATGTTCATTTATCAGTTAACTCTGTTACCTGATTGTTTCCAGCCCCCTCATAAGAGCAACTAACAGGGTCTCTACCCACTTCTCTCCTCACCCTGCCCCCTATTCCCTCCCGCCCCCAGTGGTCCCACCTTTATTACACTCACAAACTCCTCCCATCTTTCCAGTAGCCAACCACAGCACTAACCCAACACTACCTCCTCCATCTTCCCACTACTATCACACCTCCTCAACTAACATGTACAAGCATACCTTACCTATGCTCACAGCATGCACTCTCCTTGCATATCTTACATCCTACCAAAGCTCCATCATTCTCCCACTCAACCACTACCACTGTACTACTACTCACACCACCACTCATGTCTCACCCTCACTCAGCTCCTCCCACCAACTCAAGAAACATACCTATGTCCCCCCCACATATTCTACCAACTATATTACTCAAGCATAAAGCATCCCTACAACTTTACACAGTAACCCTCCCACCATACCTATTACCCAAAGAGCACAATCATAAAGTTTCCCTTATAAACAAACACATTCAAAAACTGAGAAAACTAATATCCTCATGCATATCTAAACTAGCCCTAAGTGGAGATATCCACCCCAACCCTGGCCCTACCTTCTCCAACCCCAATCCTCATAATCAGACTAGAAACCACAACTTCTCCCATATTACAGCCAATAGAAAGCCAAGTGACTTCCTTCTACTAAGCCTAAATATTAGAAGTATATTCAACAAAGTCCATGAACTCCATGCCACCATAGACTTGTACTCCCCAGATATAGTCATCCTGACAGAAACCTGGCTAAAACCTCACATTACCAGTGAGCAAATACTCCCCACAGGTTATGGCATACTAAGAGTAGACTGGCTAAACAGAAAGGCGGTGTAGCTATAATATTTAAACAGCATCTAAACATCCAGATCTTAAAATCATCAGCTCCACAAATAGGCAATGAAGAAATAATATATACCAACCTCAAAATAAACCAAAACAAAACCATCAACATAACTGGATGCTACTTCCCACCTGGGCAAAACATCCCTCCACTAGAAAACCTCCTCAGCTGGTCTACCCACCATCTCCCCCAAGAAACTATAATTTTAGGTGATTTCAATATTGACTGGCAATCCTGTTCTGGCAACCATCCAACCCATCATGTAAACCTTCATGGCTTCACCCAACTAGTCCAGTCGCCAACCAGATTAAATAAAAACTCCAGCAATCACACTACCCTGGACTGGATACTAGTCAGTAAGAGCCCCCAGTCATATATAACAGGCTGCTTATCAGATAGCCTCAATGATCACTCCCCAACATTCCTATTCAAAAAATACTTATACCAAGCTAAACCTGTCATCTACCGTCAAATACGTAAAAAACTAAACTTTAACCCACTCACATTCATCTTATCCCTCAAAGAATGCTACTGGCATCCTCTAAAGTACCTCAGCCTTGATGAAGCAGTTGAATTTTTTAATACCTCTTTCCTGAGCATCCTTAATTACCATGCCCCCATAAGACTTCCCAGAATCAAAGCACAACCCTCCCCATGGCTACAGAAAACCATTAAGTCAGAAATGAAAAACAGGGATAAAGCCTGGGAGCACTGGTGCAAAACCAAAACCCCCTCAACTCGACAGAAATTCCTAGAACTACGCAATAGAGTCAAAAATCTAATAAAACAGGACAAATTCCAATACTACCAGTCTGCCCTAGACTCCTCTCAACACAGCCCCAAACAATTCTGGTCCTCCATAAACTCCATCCTCCACCCAGGTAAAGTCAGTGCCCCTCCTCCTAACATCCCTCACTCCTCAGAAAATATTGCTACCTCATTCAACACACACTTCACACAAACCATACTATCACTAGCTAAACAACACAAGCCCCCTTCCCTCTAACCCACACCTTCAACTAGTAATCTCCCCACTGCCTTCTATTTTTCTCCTGTACCTACATCCAACATAAAAAAACTCTTAACTAAACTTAAGCCCACCAGATTAGCAGCAGACAACCTCCCAAGTGAATACCTACAAATTGCAGCTGATGCTCTGGCCTACCCAGTATCCATCTTGATTAACTGATCTCTGTTAGAAAGTCACGTTCCCACACTGTGGAAAGTATCACATATAATTCCCCTCCACAAAGGCGGACCCTCCACAGAACTAACCAATTACCGCCCCATAGCTATTCTCTCTCCACTCTCCAAAATACTAGAGAGATGCATACACTCTCAGGTCTCAGACTACCTCCTTTCCAATACTCAGCAAGGTTTCCGACCAAACCATAGCACCACCACTGCCTTACTCTCCTTTACTAACACTATCCTTCAGCATAAAAACAATGGCTATCTCTCCTGTGCTACTTTCCTAGACCTATCTAAAGCATTTGACATGGTCCCACACAAACAACTTATCTCTGTCCCCAATAACCTATCCTTCTCACAATCGGTCACCAACTGGTTTCAGAGTTACCTGTCTGACTGCCAACAATCCGTTGTATGGCAGAATGACATATCTCCCCAACTACCTGTCTCCATAGGGGTTCCCCAAGGATCCATCCTTGGACCCCTACTCTTCTCTGTTTTCACCAATAATCTAGCATCTGCCACCAAACATGGCACACTCATACAATACGCAGATGACTCAACCATCATCTGCTCATCCCAGTCCCTACCCAAACTGCAAAAAGTCACACAGGAAGCCTTTTCCTCTGTTGAAACTTGGTTATCCGATGCCCAATTAATACTCAACCAAAACAAAACTAAACTACTCATCTTCCAACCCACCAAACATACTCAAAACTACTCTCACTTTAACATCACAGCAAAAGACAACACCACTATATACCCAACTAATCACACCAAATTGCTAGGAGTGGAAATAGACAATAAACTAAAATTTGACATTCACATATCCTTGACCATAAAAAAGTCCACAATAAACTAGGAGCGCTATACAAACATAAGCAACTTCTCACCAAAGCAGCAAAGATTTCAATAGCAAATTCCCACCTTATCTCCACCCTACTTTATGCCTGTCCAATATATACCAACCTAAGGCAATGCGATTTAAACAAGCTAGAGACCTGCTACAACAAAATCGCCAAAGTCACCACAGGGGCATCCTACCATAGTCACCACTGTCTCTCACTTGCTGAACTGGGCTGGCTTGAACTCCCTCACCTCCTTCAGTGGTATCAACTCTCACTTGCCCACAAACTAGTAAATCATCCACTAAATGTCCCATCCCTCCAGAGTCTATTCCAACCCTATCGCACCACCAGACCACTAAGATCCAGCAACAAAAATCACTTGCAGATCACTAAAGCCAATAACTCTGCTGGTGCAGCACTATTCTCTTGCACCATAGCCAAATTATGGAACTCCCTCCCACCCACAATTACCTCCATACCATCATGCACCCACTTCAAAACTTTACTAAAAGTGCACCTAAAACATGCTGGCTATGCCCTTGCAACTCCCACTCTAATATCACCCTCCCCATCCAACCACTACCTTTCTTTCCACTCCACTAACCACCTTGATTATAGCAAGCTCAGATGCTCATAAGCCAGTACTTATTATACAGCAGGAACTTCTTCTTGTAACATTTGTTAATGTCTGTTATGTACTTCACAGATAAAGATTCTAGTTGTCTACTGATGTACTATGTTCTTCATCTGTAAATATGTTGTAAGTAATTGCTATGTAAATTGTTAATCGCTATATAATCCAATATAACTACTATCTGTTTATTTTAACTGTGGAGCTTTTCTCCCCGGGCCTCCGCTGAAAATGGACCTACGTCCAGTCGGATACTCCTGGTCAACAAATATAAATAAATAAATAAATTATATATATATATATATATATATATATATATATATATATATAGGTCTGTACATACACATGCATATGCACCTACATGCTTATTTACATTTCTCATACCGTTGAATCTCCGCCACTTACCGTTGCACATACACACTTGCATACCCGCGTACATCTAGGCTTGCCACCTTTTCAAATGGCCAAAGTGGGACATTTTTGTGACACACATCAGATTTTACAGGCCAACAAATACCCACGGTCAGTACAAAGAATAGAGCTTTACTTTTTTGCCTAAATGAAAGCTTATTCTTGTAGCAGTTTAGTTGCTTATTCTGTTTCTTGTAACATTCAGGTATTTTACATACAGAAATAACTATTTTATGCAACTGTTACATGAAATATGGGACATAATTATTTCCTACAATCTCAGGACATTTGCCATTTTAATATTGTTGGTCAGGACACAACTTCCCAAAAAGGGACTGTCCCTCGCAAAGTGGGACAGGTGGTAACCCTACTTACATCTGCTTTAAAGCGCCTTAATCACCCTATATCCAACTGCCACTATTGTGGCCATCATATAAAATTAGCCCTTGTATGGCTTGGACCCGGGAACAGGAACACCATTGTCACTGGTTTCACCACTAAACCATCCGTGATACATTCTCTATGGATGGTAAATAGGATATATGACTTTAGTACAGCCATTCCACAGTACTGGCAACAAATGTGACAGTCGGGTAGTGTACATATGTATAGTACATGTTACTATTCATATGTTTCTGAGATGCATATGTATACATTTGCATGTATACATATTTATGAATTGGACACATACTTGACAACTACTTATATTCATGTATGTGTGATATGTAGCTATGTGAATGTGAAAGGTATATATTCCCGATAATGCATGTGGGGAGACGTGCATCACGGTCAGGTGTTTAATCCTGGGTCGTAGGTTCTGCAGGTCCAGCTGGAGGCTGAGCAGGGTTGTGGACAACTACTGCAAATACAACTTGTGTCCAGATGTCTACGGGACTTGACATCATGTCGTGACACCAACTCTAATCTTTAGAACAGATACTTATCCCATGAGGAATATCCAAAAATTTGGGACCGATAACCTCGATTTTTTTGGATTTACGAAAATGAGGTAGGGTTATACATGCAAGGGATAAATAGTTTGCAATCCTGAGACTGCCTAGGGTGAGACTGCCTACTAGATATGAGTAGGGGTCACTATGTGCAGATATGGCTGCTCCAAGCTAGCAGCCCGAGTATGGGTCGTTTTGGTGGACGTTCAGGAAGGGGGGGTGTGCTGTGGAGGGGATGATAAGTATTCAATTATGTATCCAGGTGTGTTGGGGATGGATGGCTCAGTTGAGGCCAGACCATTATGTGGGTGCGTGCCGGTAACGTTTCTTTACATGTGTGTCGCACATTTTAATGTTTATATGTTTGTAGGATTGTGTTCTACAGTATGGCCTGTCAGGTTGTATTGTGGATGTGAATGATTGTTCTTTGGTTTTCTTTCTGTTTCACCCACTGCTCCCTTGTACACCTTTAGTTCCCCTATTGTGCATCCATCCCAGTCTCCCCTTGGTGAATTATTACATTACCTGTCACCCCCCAACCCCATATTCCACACACACCATCCATCCCTTCTCTGGTTGATGGCCCATGGCACATTCGACAGAACACATTGTGTACACTACATATCTCTGGTACCAATATGCTTTTGAGGACTACCCTAGCATTTTTGATCTTCCACATGCTGTACTTCACGCACATAGGTACACGCAAATACTTATCTTTCATGACATGGTAGGTAGACCCAAGTAATACCTGTTCATTTTTGGGCCATCCTGACAAGGACAATTTGGACCACGAATGGGCAGATATTGAGTGAATGCTCTGACCATTGATAGGGTTGCCACCTTTTCAAATGACCAAAATGGGACATTTTCGGGACACACATCAGATTTTACAGGCCAACACATACCCACGGTCAGTACAAAGGATAGTACATTCGTTTTATGCCTAACTGAAAGCTTATTGTTGTAGCAGTTTAGGTGCTTATTCTGTTTCTTGTAACATTTAGGTATTTTACATATGGAAATAAGTATTGTATGGAATTATTACATAAAATATGGGACATAATTATGTCCTACAATCGCAGGACATTTAATAGTTATAATGGTTTTGGTATGGACACAACTGCCCAGAGGGGGACTGTTCCTCACAATGTGGGACAGGTAGTAACCCTAACCATTGGGCTAGACTTAGCAAATGGCAGTGGCATGCTAACACGCTGCATTTCGCTTCTACTTGGTATAACTATCAACACTACAATGAAATATGGACACAGGGTTTTAAATGTCATTTGTTCGAGGGACGGAGACTCAATATTCAGCTACGTGCCTTTGTGTTTACTTTTTATTTTGGTGTTTGCCAAACTGTCTTGTATGTTTTGCATACATTTCAGTATCCACGGACACTGACAGGAGTCATTATTATTAGAGGCAGGCTGTACTAGTCAGCATTTTAGGTTGCGAGTATGCAGCTGACATGTTCACGCCTCCGTGCAGCATTTAGACATGCCCCCTGCACTCGAGCACGTTTCCTATGCATGTGGACATTGCAGCTGCATGCCTTCATTAATATGCATGTGGTGCTGCTGCGCCATCTCTACGCCACACTGTCGGCGCAAGGCTAACGCTGTCCTTGCGCCGAGCTTCATGAATCCCGGTGTTTGTGTTTAGTCCCCAGTTATAGATAAATGTACTGATGTTAAAAAAATTAATTTTAGATCCATTGAATGTACAACTATGATATACATATGCATGAACTGCCTCAGTACTAGTACAATTTTAAATGCAGGATCCTGTACCTGAGTTTTCACCTGTTTTCTTGTCTAGTTTTCACAACTACATTTAATACCATAGACTAATATATTAACTTAGCAAGTGATATATTCAGATATTTTAAACTTCTTCCTATTCAGCACTACCTTTTTGCATTTCGTGCAATATTTACATACGTGGCACTGCATGTATTCAAACATGCTCATCATAAAATTAATTTTACTCACTGAGACCACCCTGAATGCTAATCTTAACCAAAATTTAAAGGCATCGAATAAGAAAACCTTGGATTTTTTATTAATAATTTCTGAAGGTCCATCAGCATTTCCAATTATTATTAACTATTTATTTATTCCTTTTGTTGACCAGGATTGTTTGACTGGGCTATAGTAGTCCCTTTTCAGTTGGGGCCTGGAGAGAAAAGCTTGAGTTACAAAGCAGGCAATGTTATACACAATGGATGAAGAAATTATGTTTTTGTAATGTATACAGATTTTGACATGAAAGCAAAAACTTTTTTTTTTTTTAGTATTGAGCATGGACAAATGTTTCAATAAAGATCAAATATTTCATTTTTTTCATTTCAAATACCATTTTTAAAACACTTTTCTGCTTGATACAAACTATGCAGTACTCACACATAGTTCACATTTTCCTTTATTTTCCATGAGGAACAAGGCATAGATATTCATTCTGTAATCACTCTGTTTAAAACTATCTCGTCTCTCTAGTCAGACATTATTTGCATCTAATGTGTGCAATCTACTTGGTCCATATTTATACCTTTCACAAAATAATTTCTCAGTCCCTTCATATTAAGTCATCTTTATTCTTTCCATTTTTTCATATCATGCATGGCCTCTGTGTCATTCCCTGTTAATTATGTCCCTCAATGTACCCATACTTTTCTTGTATTTTGCCACTGTAACCATTTGGCCTATCTTAATTTCTCATACTACCCCCTTTCTTCACAACATACCGGATTTTTATCCTTTTGCTAGGACAGGGCTGAGTTAGACCACTTATTAACTCCTTGTTGTTGTTATTGTTATGGCTTACTACTCTCTTCTCACTCTATGTCATTTCATCCATGATAACTTATAATTCCACAGTTTTTGTTTTCTCTTTTGTTTTCCATTTGTAACTACCACTCCCTTTGCCTCTATCATATCTAAAGAAATACTCTAGGTATGCACTTATACTTTCTATATAATTATGCTATCATTTATATTCTATATATATATATATATATATATATATATGATTTAACAACACTAATAGAATACAACAAGTAGTAGATAGATATTGGAATATATTATTGAATGATCAGTACTATACTAGGACCTAAATGCCTATATATATAGAAAGGGTAAATCTATAGGACAGTATTTTATAATAGACATCAATATATTTGTCACACATGATGGCCTGATGGACAATGAGACAGATGCTTATAATGCTGCCCATTTATGCCAGGGTGGGAACCCTAGTTGGGCTGAACTCAGTAACAGCTGTTGGCTGGTTTTGGTTCCATCCACGGCAACCATATGTTGGCACCGACATAATGCAAGTTATATATATATATATATATATATATGTGTGTGTGTGTGTGTGTGTGTGTATATATATATATATATATATATATGTGTGTGTGTGTGTGTGTGTGTGTGTGTGTGTGTGTGTGTGTGTGTGTGTGTGTGTGTGTGTGTGTGTGTGTGTGTGTGATTGTTTGTGTGTGTGTATATATATACATATATATATATATACATGTGTGTGTGTGTGTGTGTGTGTGTGTGTGTGTGTGTGTGTGTGTGTGTGTGTGTATATATATATATATATATATATATATATATATACACATATATATATATGTATATATCTATATATATATATATATATATATATATATATATATATATATATATATATATATATATATATATAAAACCATTACTAAATCCCAAAAACCCAAACTATCGACACCCCAAATCCCGAGACCAAATACCCGAAACACTAAAATACCGAAACATTAAAACTGGGAAATTCAAACTACCGAAAACTACACTCAACATACACCACACACATACACACACCGTCCCCCAGAACACAAACTCACAAACCTAAACTACAGACAAGAAGGGGTGCAAGCCCCCTTGAACCCCCCCATACCTTCTTCTTCTTTCGTCTGCTCCCATTATGGGTTGCCACAGCAGATCAACTGTTTCCATTTCTTCCTGTCCTCTGCATCTTGCTCTGTCACACCAACCACCTGCATGTCCTCTCTCACCACATCCATAAACCTTATCTTAGGCCTCCCTCTTTTCCTGTTACCTGGCAGCTTCATCCTTAGCATCTTTTTCCCAATATAATCTGCATCCCTCCTTAGCACATGTCCAAACCAACGTAATCTTGCCTCTTTGGCTTTGCCTCCAAACCTTCCAACCTGGGCTGACCCTCTAATATACTTATTCCTAATCCTGTCCATCCTCATCACACCCAGTGCAAATCTTAACATCTTCAATTCTGCCACTTCAAGCTCTGACTGCTGCCTTTTTGTTAATGCCACTGTCACCAACCCATATAACATAGCTGGTCTCACTACCCTCTTGTTGACCTTCCCTTTCACTCTTACTGATACTCGTCTGTCACAAATCACTCCATGCCCCCCTACTTAAATATTTTAACTCCAAGGTCGCACTACATACAGAAACACACGAAACACCACCACACATCTACATTCCCCTCGCACACACACATCACAGTCACAACACATGCTTACACACTAAACCCTAACCAACACATTTAAACATAGATACTAACCTGACCTTCCACCATACCACAACACCCGAAGCACTGATGATGATCTTCTAGTCTTTCAGTAATTAGGGGTTTTGGCTATATAGTCTCGAAAGTTTGAAATTCGGTATTTCAAACTTTTGAGATTATGTAGTGATCCTATATATATATATATATATATATATATATATATATATATATATATATATATATATGATTTCACTTCATAATCTCGAAATGCTGAAATCAAGAATTTCAGCATTTTGAAACTATGAAGCCGAACCATTCACAATCCTGAAACCCACAATCAAGAATCACACAATCACAAACATATGTCCAACATACACCAAATAACACACACACCATTCTACTCACAGCACACAAACCACACAACCCTACACTACATGTAATCAGGGGGGCAAGCACCCCAGCACCACCCATGTGGGGGCTGTGCCCCCACACTCCCCCTACTTATATATACCAACTCTGAGATTGCACATAACGAAAAAAAAAAATCACACCATGGCATTCTACACTTGCTCGTGCATAAATACACATCACACATACACAAACACCAACAAATCCAACACTCACACTCATACTTACACCTCCCTACCCTTACCCACACATACAATGTCCCAAATCACACACATACACTCACTAACCTTCAATTCCAGACACCATAACAGCCAAACACTTCACGTAACTTGCCGGAAATGCATAAGCACGGATTCAAGATATTTGAATTCGCTCTTATGCACTTTTGGCATTCTGCATTTTCAGCTTCATGGTCTCGGAATGCTGAAATTCGAGATTATGAAGTGAAACCATATATATATATATATATATATATATATATATATTGCATTTTGTCATTCACGCTGTATATAATGTCTAGTATCTATTGTGTATATCCCTGGCTGAAACAGAAATAGGTCCAATGGGATCAGTATTCGACCCCGGTTAACTAATTCAAAACAGAATAAAATAAAAATAAAATAAAATTAGGGATTTAACATACTTTGATTTCTCATTTTCCTTCCATTCAATAAAATGATCTGTTTGGATAATGCTATCACCTCCTTACTGATATCTCTAACCAGTCTCTGTAGATCTTCCTTATATTTAAGTGACATCTCACACTCCCAAAATATATACTCCCATGTATCTCTCTCTCTCTCTCTCTCTCTCTCTCTCTCTCTCTCTCTCTCTATCTCTATCTCTCACTCTCTGCTATCACATCTTCAGCAAATCCTGTTTGTGGGGGCATTCTTTAGAGCCTAGCTGGTGTATAATAATACATTGGTAAACACTTCTATTCAGATATTCTGAATTTTCATGCAGTTGTTGCAACCTTGGGGCTATACATATTTCTTTCCATTAATTCTCTGTATATTCCTCCCATGATCTGTTAGATCGTGCTTGCCTATACCCTAAAACTTTCACCTCTTTTTCTTTGCTCATCCCTACAAAAGCCCTGGAAATTAACTTCAGTCTACTTTACTGTATTGGGTTCTATAAGGTATTGCACCATTTTAGTCTGTGTAACTTCTCTGTTTACCTGTTTGGTCTTCTCCTTTTCTGCAGCAATTATTCTTCTACACAGTAATTGCTCCCTTGTGGTGAGGTTATGCATCTGTCTGAGTTCCTCCCTCTCATTCCTACTTCTGTCTTTCCTTATACTCTCTGAATATCTACATTCTCTTTTGTTTCTTCTCCATTCCCTAATATCCTCCCCCACCACTACTTACATATTTTTCAGGTGCATGCACACCCACACCCACACCTGCACACAAACATACTCACACACTTACATATGTGCATGCATGCATGAGTGCACCTTCACACACAGTATGTAATTTCTACTAGTACTTAATGTTGCCTAGACATTCAGTTATATTTTTCAAACCAAAACATCATGCATTAGAATGCATGTCTCTTATTCCCTAATTACACATGACAGTTTGCATTGGCATCCAAAAGTCACTACAGTGAGGAACAAAGAAAAGTACATTTTTTTGTTTTACATGACAATAGGTCTACAAATAGAAGATGTCATGGATGAAAACATTTCTGTAGAGATAGCTCAGTAATGTAACAAAGCACTGATTAATAATTCTATTTTTATTAAGATCATTAGCAAAGTTATTCACATCCAGCATAAGTCTGAGAGAAAGACTCTGACACCATGTTAAACTCATAGTAATTAGAGATTTATGCAAACTTAGATGCACAATTAGAGGTATGCTAGAAGCTACCATCCAAAATAGGATGCATAACTTTCTTTTTTTATATCACTTACTAATAGCAACAAAAAAAGAAAAAACACAGTAAAGTTTCCATGTTGTTGATGATTAATTCCCCAAGTAATAAAAAAAAACAAGTAATAAGTTCAGACCCCAAAATTTCATAGGTAAAAGCATCAAAAGACCCTGGCAAACCAGAGACTTTGCTGTGTAATACCTTAAAGCTCCTTTGAAGGATGCCACGGGAAATATGCAAATGACCTATTAAGGACATACATGTCTTTCAGCTAAATTTTACAGTCACCCTAATATTATGGACATAAGACTTTGTTAAAATTTCACTATCAGAAAATCACCAAACTATCCACATGCTATTCTGACAAGTTCATAATAAAGGCAAAACATTTCATGTTTTGCCATGTCTATAGCTAATGGCATATGGCTTTATTACCCCAAATGCCTCAAAAAAGACTCATAAAAAGAAAAAAGTCAATGGGCATTTATGTAGGTGAAACAAGATCTTTAAGTTATAAGCATACAAGAAACAAGTGTATTAATCAGGCAGCCAGTATCTGTGTAACTACAGAAACAATTAAATCTTAGTTAACCTTACTCTGGCCTGTACTTCCTTCCCATGATGATGATTTCTCAGCCCACCTGCACTGCCCACCAGAGTGCTATAAACTAGTGGTGTCAGGCACCATTCTGGATAGATAATGTGAGGCATCCATTTTACATTGGTGAGCCTCATAAGTGTCCCCGGTCAGATGCTTCAGGTGGTCCCCAGGCAAGAGATAAATGAAGATTTTACTTTCCATGTTGTATCACTGTGGAACCCTGCCACACTCATGTTCCTTGAAGGCCATGGCCATTTATCTGGCTACATTTCAGAGAACTATGGCAGGCATCTCACAGCTGTTCCCGTTGACCATTTCAGGCATGTACTGTGCACCATAGAGCATCTTAGTATCATGATCTACTGCAATGTGATTATAATGTATCACAGAAAATTGTATGCCAGGTTAGTGCTAAGGTGCGAAAGATGAAGTATGTGTTGCAGCACCTCTATCCGATACAAAAGTAATATAGTTTTTTTCTCACATCACCATAGTGGTAATTGGCTCACTCACACGTGCTCAGTGCATTTCAGGTACTCAGGCAAGTGCACGAGACTGACAGACCCTCTTAGCATGACAAGTCCAATAGATGAGATCATAGAAATAGCTATTCAGTGACATTCATCAGGCAAATTTACTTTATTAAAGGCTACTCTTGTTTATGACACAGTTGTAAACTTTAAACATTGTACTTGCTGCCTCCACATAAAATATTTGGCTAAAACTGTTAGTTAATGACTTTATTGAAATGTTTGTTAATGTTTCATGTTAGATGGGCATCCACCTAGAGTACTGTAAATTGTTGCAACCAACAGAAAGTTACCTTGATACAGAAGGTTTAATCTCTATCAGCATTTCTGCAATAAAGTTCTACAGCATATATTTTAATATGATGCCTTATCTAACTTAGTCATGGTAGGAATGTAATAGTACAGCTGTCAGCTGTGCATGAATATATTGTGCAAAGCAATGTACAGGTCATTGACTCTTCATTACACGTACACCATGAGCATACTAATCCCACTCCCATACTTAATAGTATGTGCTATACTGACAGTGTGTTAAGGAATTTTTTTTGGGGGGGAATACTTTTGTGTACATAGTAATGCTTGCTAGACCTGCATGATGGAGCACAGGTGGACAGTAACTGTTGGACAGATTGTGCTACAGCTTATATCCATGTACTTTGTCTCTGTGTTGGCAGCATTGCAGCTTGTTGTGTATTCCACTCACAAAAAGGATAATGCCAGTGTACCACACACCAGCTCACCTTTAGAACCACAAATACATAATATATCTCTGTATCTACCTGACACACAATGCAGCTGAAACATATAGCTTCTTCCTACCTAAAGAGGTATCGGTAATGTCACAGAAGTAAATCTGCCTGTAAATAAGTGCTGTCTGCTTCTATATCTGCTGTATCTCAGTCTATGTATGTAGTCATAATAGTTGTCTATGTTTATAACCCTGTGTTGACAAAGACATGCCATACTGGGTGGTACTTAACTGTGGAGTGGTTTTGCAGGCAACTGCCTGTCCTATCATTGCAGATTTGACATGCCAGCTGTACATTATCTTTTTTTAGGAGGGCTGACTAACACAGGTACAAAAAGACTGTTGACAGTGATGCAGATCGGTGTGTTGCTGCCTACAGATATATATCTGGAACACCTACTAGCAACACCTAGAAAGCACATGTGGATTGCATGAGAGTGGGTGTTTCATTCTCTCTCTCTCTCTCTCTCTCTCTATATATATATATATATATATATAGATAGATACTAAAATCCTGAGACCAAAATCTCAAAAGTTCAAAATACTGAAAACACACAGGATACCAGCACTTACTATATTCCAGCACAAGTACATACAGAAACAAATAAAACACAAACCATATTACACTTCTCCAAGTATAAGCATGGGGGCAAGCCCCCCTGCATGCCACTATGTGGGGGGGGCTGCACCCCCACACCCCCTGCTACTTAAATATATCAACTCTGAAATTGCACTTAGTTTAGTGAAGTGCAATCTCAGAGTTGCTCCCCTGCGTATAGTTGAAGGGTAATATGTTTCTGTATGTACCTGTGCTGCAATATAGTAAGTGTTGGTATCCTGTGTGTTTTCAGTATTTTGAACTTTCAAGATTTTGGTCACAGGATTTTGGTCTTCAGGATTTTGGTTTTTCAGGATTCTGTAGCAGTCCTATACATATATATATATATATATATATATATATATATATATATATATATATATATATATATTTTTTTTTTTTTTTCCTTACAGGCCAGGATGTCTAGGAATGAAAACAAAATAAATGAAGGTTCTCCATCTCCAAAAATAATCATCAGTCATAAGAAATCTGACAGTCCCTTTCTCAAACTGTTATCATTGGTCAAAGCAGAAATTATAAGCAAGTCAGACACTGGGTTACTGACGTTTACTAGTGCCAAAGCTCTTGCTGCATGTCTGACACAGGAGCTGAGGGTGATGGGACCACCCTTATCAGAGACATAAAGGTTCATTGCCTGTCATAATGGGGGGCCTGGGAGCTCAAGAGGCCACATTGGAGTCCTGGATATTGAGGGGAACTTGATTGCCCTGCAAGAATCTCTGTTGGAGATACCCCATATGTTTCTGCCTTTACACGAATAGTTAGTTTCTTACTGTATAGTGTAGTACAGACTAAATATATTATAATTTCTATTTTTAGGAACATCAGGGCTTCAAAGTAGAAAACCAGTAGTGCAAGATAGTGTAGAGGGCTATTAAGTCCTACCACTACAGTCTCTAATATTCATTCATCCCCTAGGATTAAAAAATGGTGGAGTCATATTATTCTGATTACTTCCCTTTAATGTCTTCATGGGTGATGTCTTATCAGGCTCTTCTCTGTAGATTTACCACTGCCTAACATCAGAGAGGATTCAGACTTACAATGATGGCAGCCACATTTTGGATGAGCCAGAGGTAACTATGTTTGTGTCTGTGTTGGACACTGACAATGTGAAGCCTATATTCCCCTCCCAGTCAGTGTGGACATAGCCTCTGTGCATGTGGAACTCACTCCCAGACCCGCAAGAAGACATAGAAGCACAGAAAGTTACATGTCATATTAGAAAAGGATGTCTACTCCTTCGGTGTAGGTCTACTTGTTTGACATAAGATCCACTAAGAAAGGGAAGACAGTTGGGGGCATTGTCCCATTGGCTGTATTTCTGGATATGCTATAAAATAAAGTAGCACCCTGTATGCCAAATGATGAGGCCTGTATTTCTCTTCAAATTAAGTCCATGATGACTTGTATAGAATATCTACTAACTGCAACATTATTTTAAGTCAACCAGTTGATCTTGTGTATTACAAACCAGGTAAAACATATAGCCCTAACTAGTAGGAGAAACTACTGTCTGAGACACAAAAAGAATGTTATAACAATCAAAAAAATCTGTAGTTGTATTAGATTTGTGCTAATTTCAGGTCATTCTGCCACACCTTTCCCACTTCCTCAAAATGCTGCTAATCATAACACTACTAGTTTTGGGGATCCTGTCATTTGATGACAGCACTTTCACTGAGTGCTGTACAATCGAATGAAAAGGAAAGAAAAAACTTTAGCTGACAGTGGGGTTTCCTTTTTTTCTCCACTGTTGTGACCTCAGTGTAGGTATATTTAAGTTTGGGAAGGGTGTCCCCCCACATCAGGGATTCAGGGGGACTTACCCCTTTGCAAACAAAAAATTAACACTGAAGTTTGTTGAAACTTGTTTTGCTCCATTTTCTCTGTTGTTCAGCACAATGGAAATGTGCTTGACTGATTGACATGTATCCTTTATTTTGTTACTTATTTAAAAAAAAATCAGAAATCCAGATCAACAAGATTATCTGCCCACTACTAACACCCCCTAATTATCAGGGTGCTCTTCTCATTTTTCCACCTCACTGCATATACAAACTGCTATGCAACTTACAACACATATTAACATTCACTGATTAACTTTACCACAGATTTGTGAAAGTGTCGGCTAAAGCTATTGCCTATCCAATCTTGGTGCTTATTAACCTTTCCATCAATCAATCAGTAAAAGGCAGGTGCCTAGAATATTTTGAAAGGGTCTCATTGTATTTATTTATTTTTGCAGGTGATTCTTTTGTCACTTTAAACAACTGTTGCCCTATTGCTCACCTCTCTCTCTCTCTCTAGTTTCTAAGATCTTGGGGGAAAAATGTTTATTTTCACCTCCTGCATCACTTGTTCAGTAATGCCCTCATTTGTAATGCTCTCATTTCTACTGCTCAAGCGTCGATTCAGACTAGACTGTGGAACTGACAGTGCTATATAAGACTACTATGCACAAAACCAGCTTAAGCATTGTAAGACTGCAGGATCACTTATACATAACATTTTCAAAGAATTTGACATAATTTTTCTTTTGTTTAATCACCTTACTGCCTATGTTTTAGGTGCTTGTAAATGATTTGTCATTTATCTAGAACATCTGTCATTCAAACTGAACAATGTTATCCCTTGTTCACTTCCAGGGGTTCAGTGTTGCACATGCTTGGGTTCTTGGTCCTGTCCTTTTCACTGCTATTATCAATAATATGGGGACATACTGAAACAATATCAAGTTGTAGCAATATGATCATAAATTATGTTGTAGCTTACACAGATGAAGACACTGAACTGTTAATTAGTAGTCAAGGGTACACAGTTTGAGACCTTCTAACTTTCCCTATTGTATGATACTTATCCACTCAAGTCACTTAGTTATTTGTATACAATTTACTGGAAGAGTTTGACTGGGTTGGAGGCCTGGGTAGAAAAGCTCCAAAAAGTAACAGTATACAGTGTCTGTTGCAACATACTTATACAGAAAAATGCAGTACAGTTGAACACATTTATATTTAAAATACACTAACAGACGAGAACATTGTGTAATACTAATTCATAAGGTTAGGGACATAATGGAATATTGCATAATGAACAAGCTACTCATCTATGTCAGACAAAGTTCCTCATTAGCACTCTTCAAGAAAAATCGTAATGAGTGGATGGGAAATAGGAAATACACCCCGGAGATCACTTCTGTGGCTCTGCTCAACAGTGGCACAGGAAAATAACTTTCTTGGGTGGCGTAAGCCAGGGAACCTTGTTGTCTAGGCTTACTTAGGCCCTTGGGCCAATAGCCTAGTACCTACCTATGAACCTACCTATGAACCTATAATACTAAGTGATTTTATAGTAGCAAATTATTGGAGTCAGCAAGTGACATAATACGGAATGCAAGTGGTATTTAGAGCAGTGGTGCACAATGTCCGGCCCCGGGGCCAAATCTGGCCCTCGATGCAACACCATCCGGCCCCCAGAGAGTAACCAAAAATTAAAAAAAAAAGTGAAAAAATGCTTTGCCTTACTCCAGTCATGCAAACTTTCCAGCACATGCTTACTTACCTAATTGACTGCAGTTGCACATACCTCTAATTATAGCTGCAGAAGTAACTATTGCACACACCTCTAGTTATAGCTGCAGAAGTAATTATTCATTGTTGTTTATAACTTGTAGTCTGTAAACAGTAGTAACTTTCTGCAAGAGTTTGTAATAAGTCATGGCTGCAAGCCAGAATAAAGTCAAATGCAAAGTTGATGTAGAAAACAGGCAATTTCATGACTGCTGTCTTAAGTAAAACTGCAAGTCACTTGTATGTGTTGTTAACTTGTAACAACTTACTATGTATTGAGGTGGCCCGCAGATGCATTAAGAATTTGTGTAGTGCCCCCACACACACACACACACACACACACACAAAAAGGTTGTGCACCACTGATTTAGAGCATTTAACATTATTGGAGCACTCAGAAGAGAATGTGACATTGCAGTACAAATACAACCTCAGGTCTCTCATGAAAGAGGTCACTAACTAAGTGGGATTAACCCGGAAAACAAATAATAAATAAATAAGTAGAGCATATTGAAAATATGCACTGTATTGTTTTCCAGGATGATGTTCATAAAAGAGACTTTAGTGAGCTGAGGCTAAGGGAGGTTAAGAAAGGGGTATAGTACATTGACAAGAACTTTGAAGTCCATAACTAATGGTATAATAGCCCCATCTGAAAAGCAAGGCCTTATGACAGTACAGAAGGGAAAGGAAATTTAGATGGACTGGAGGCTGTAAGAGGTAGAAGAGGTTTACCCAGGAGCAGAGGTAGAGTGTCAGATACAGGTATCCTTGAAATAAGGTTTTAGTGAGGGCTTGAAGCGCTTGGGTTTACTGATCTAGCAGATGAAAGTGAGTTGGAAGTTCAAGATTTTAGCAAGATATCTAGAATAGAAGTCACCACTGTAGGCATTATGGGAGGGAGTAATAGAAGTCAAAAATTTATTACAGGAGCAAAGTTTTTAGTAAGAATTTGAAGCGATGTTTTGACTTGACAGAAGATGAGGTAATTTGGGTATTCAAGACAACTGAGTTTAGTTGGGGGGATATGCACTAGTGGATTCTGTTATTTACATAGGTAGTGAAATTAGCTATTTTATTGTAGCACAGCACAAGTTTTGCATGTTGGGTTAAATGCAAGTTTGTGATGATTGGACCAGCATGTGAGCATGTGGGACAAACAAGGGCATTTGCTGTGCATTTATGAGACCACTCTGTTAGATAAGATTTTGGCCTTTATAGCATTCCATGATTTTGGTTTGCTTTCTTGACTAACAGCTGGATATGGAGGTCTAACTTTAGATTCTCATTAATGATGACCCTTAGTAGCTGTATGCGGAAAACAGATTTGACAGTGCTACCATCAGACTTCAACTAGGGGCTGAACAGTCCTAGCTTAGTCTTTAACCCAACAGTGCTTCCACTTCAGCCCTGAAAAGGGAAAACTCCATGCAGTAAGCTTAGCAGGTTAACAAAGGTATAAAATAAAACAAATAAATAATTAATAATCAACCCAAACATCCTGTTTCCTGCAGATACTGCTTCCTTGGTTCCAATGGGACTACAACAAATGTATAGTATATTTCCAACAGGATTATTTGCAGATGTCCCTCACAATGATATAAGGAAAACCTAAGCCATGATGTTCCCTTTCATGTACTTCAAGTTTAAAAAGAATGCTAATCCCACTGGTCTTATGAATAACATTGTAATATTCATCTATGTTCATGCGTTTCACATTAAGGAAGCTGCTTCTTCCCAACTCCTTGTACTAACCATGAATACTTTGCTCCAGCTGATGGCTGTGTTACTGTTGTAGCTGCCAAAGCTGATTAGTATTTGGGTAAATTTTACTGACCCAGCTCTTTTCTATTCTTTAATGCTAGACTAGGCTATAAGACTGGCTCAGTATATCTAATGCTTCACGTTTTTATTCTGCAGTATCAGCACCAATGGAGCAGATGGACTGCACAACAAACTCAATCAAGAATGTAACAGAATTATCAGATTTGTAGCTGATTTTTCAGTAAGTCAACATTGCTCTTTACTCTGAATTCTAAATTGTCTGTTGTTCAGCCACCAGCATTTATTTGTCTAGAGTTTGCACACGAATATCTATACCCCCCTTAGACTTTAAACTTTAAACTTCATCTAGATGTTTGAGAGCACTCATATTCAAACAATTGGTTAATTCATTATTTATCTGTCTATCTGGAGTATTTATGGCAAGATCCAAAACAGATGTCTAATCTTTTTCGAATTCTACCCCATCTGTGTCTCTGGATTACTTGAAAGACTAGTAGTGTGGTACCAGGCAGATGATGAGTAAGTTCTCTTCCAGCCATATTACAACAACTCATTCAAATTCAGATCCTACATAATTCTAGGTTTGTCACAGACTAATCTTAGTTTCCATAACAGTGACTGACCCAATACCAGAGGACTGCAGATTTTCAAAACTGGTTACATGGGGGGATCCTGCCACTCCCTGGGAAGCTATTGGAAACAGCACACAGACCCACTTCAGCAAAATATCCTCCCAGGCTAACAAGTGGTCATAGTAACATAAATTAACTCTCCTTAGTCAGTGAAGCCAAAAAAAATGCAATTCATACTAACCCCCCCCCCCCCCCAGCCATTTCACCCTTGGCTGCTATGAAGAAGTAACAATGCAAAGTAATTACATGTCATTACTATACCATGAGGTCCACAGCTGAAGTAAAACACATTGCATAAGTCATTCATATTTAATATGTTAGATCTCTGATAGAAAAGTGTAAAGTCAAAATGTTATTGTTATATGAATTGTTGCATATATGTATTATAATATCTTTTTGGAAATTTTTTTTGTTTGAAAAATTTTAAATAAAAAGATATGAGAAAAATAGAAATGATTGATGCATTTTTGGATGCAGATTTAAATAAATATCAGACATTTCTGTTAAAATTGCTGTAAAATGTAGAAATAACCTTGCATCCTATATTAGCTCTATAAACTGGCTAGACATCATCAACAACTCCCTTTCTCCCATTTTGTCGATTGGAGTGGGGATAGTGGCAGTGGTCACCACAGGTCTCAATTTCATGCCACTCCTCTACCTTCTTTGACACTCATATTTGACTGTTGCAATTTTCTCATTTTCTCATGCAGTTCATCCATATGTTAGCTGGATATATGTGTTTCCTCTTGCCTTCGCACAGGCACTAACCAAATCTTCTTCACCAAATCATCTTCTGCTTTCTCAGACATATAAATGAACTGTCATCTGTTCTCTCTAACACTCTCTCTAATTGGGACTACTTTGGTTTCTGTTATGATGTCATCATTTCTAAGACCTTCCCACAATGTGCATTCTATCACCCATCAGATGAACTGCATCTCCAGTACTTCAATCTTCTTCAACTTGAGACCTTGTCATAGGCTTTCTCCAAGGCTAGGAATGCCCATTTGGGCTCTTTCCTCAAGCCCAGCTTTTTCATTATCTCTCACTGCAAACAGCGGTTTGGTTGCGCTACATCCTGACCTGAATCCAAACTGAATAGACAACATGTGCTTAACTACTGCAGTGGCCACTGATTACAGCCAAACTCTGAAGAAAGTATGTAAGGCAAATTTTAGTTTAGTTATAATATCATTGCTAAAAATAAATGAAATTAAACAAGTAGTGATAAAGTGCATGGAACAGATTATTCAGATTATTCAACTAGCTATTCATATTTCTAGTGTGAAATTATTGATGAGACTATAAATACTATAAGTATAACCCAACCTCCTCAAAAATAAAAATAAAAAATGGAAAAAAAAACCCTGCCTGCCCTCTTAAAGAGAACAGCAGTCGATTTGTATTGACCCAAACTTAAAAAGAAACATTGTCAAAGGTTAAATAAACCCATTGTAGAGATAATAAAATAGAAACTATTAGTATTTCAATTATTTGGACATAATATATGAAAATGAGCAGGTTTTATGACTATGTGTCTGAAGAGGAGTACAGTTTGTACATATGAGGTGGTTGATGCATGTTTTTTTATGCTGCACCTTTTTGCATTTAGCTTGAAAGCATTTTTTGGTACATCAGGTAAGTGCATATTTCAGCTCTTTCTGAAGTTTAGTATCAGTGGAATGGATATCAATTCCCAGCTCACATTACTCAGCAAACTTGATCAATCACACTTCTGAAATATTGGCTTGAATATCTGTAAAACAAATGTTAAACAGGACAAGGTCCAACAATGATTCTTATGGAACCCCACAAATTACATTTTTATATGCAAAGATACTACCGGCAATTTTCCCAACTTGGAATCTGCTGGATATGGGTCTATATTAAAATCATGAAGCAGCGTTACATCGAATGCCTCTTCAGCGACACATAAAGACCAAAGTCTGAAAATAGCAAAGGCTCAAGGCAGCGATTTTTTTTTCCCATGGAAAAACATTGCTTGGCCTGAGCCATAGCATTGTCCTTTACCCCACTGTCGTGCAATCTCAGAGTTGGTATATTTAGTTAGGGGTGGGTGGGGGGCTCAGCCCCCCATGTTGGGGTGTGTGGGGGTGTGAAGCACCCCATTTAGTTATGTTTTAAATAGTGTGTGTGTGTGTGTGTGTGTGTGTGTGTGTGTGTGTGTGTGTGTGTGTGTGTGTGTGTGTGTGTGTGTTTGGTACTAGTAATTTCTTTTCCAGGGAAAGAAATTGCTGTTTTGACCATTCGCGGTTTAGTGCGTTCAGTCTTTATGTGTCGCTGAAGCGGTGTTCAATGTAACACCTCTTCACGATTTTAATATAGACCCACTGGTTAGCTAGTTTACATTTCAGTGGACAATGCAGGGGTCTGCATTAAGGTTATCTAAATTTTCAATAGTATCAGCATGGGGGATATTGTCAAAAGCCTTGGCCAGGTCAAGATAAGCAGCATGCAGGGAATGACTGCTCATCATAGCCTCTGTAACCTTTTCTAAGAAGCTTAATAGGTTCAAGAAACAGGACCTGCCCTTTATAAAAACAAACTGGTTGAGGTCTAGATCAGTTAAGCTGCCTATGTCTGAATAAATGAGTTCTGTTATCATATGTTTCTTGGCTTTGTATATCATTCTGGTGAGGCTGATGGGTATCTTATTACCCAGATCTGAAGATGTTTTGACCTTGTGAAGGGGAGCCACAATGGCTGGTTTCCAGGTATCAGGCACAGATCCTGATGATAGGCTGAGGTTGAATAGTTTAAGCAGAGCCTCACATAGCAGATACTAGGCCCTGATGCAAATGCAGCCTGGTATAATGCTGGGTCCCTTGGAAGTATTATTGTTGTTGTTCATAGGATTTCTAAGACTTTTTTACAAGGTGATTTCAGGGAGAAACTACGTTTTTAGGAACAGTGTGGAAAACAAGATGGTTAGGTGAATTAAGCTAGCACTAAATTTCTGCTTCAGTATATTGGCTCTATTCTTGGATTATTATGTGTGATATTACAGATAAGCGCAGTCAATTGTCAGACATTAATTCTTGATTTTCTGAGATGACTAAAGAAATATTTGTAGTTTTCTTTGGCATCTATGCCAACTTTAAGTTCATAATCTGCTTTGCATTTTCTAGCAGTGCTCTATGGTTCCTTTCTGGTATAGGTCAATGAGGTTAAGATGTACAAAGATGGACATTTTTTTTACAAGTTTTCATCTTCCTTCTTTTGTTGTACAGTTTATTAACATGGAGGCTCCACTAATGAGGTTTATTCCTGAATTTACCATTATATTTTGATTGGACTGGTGCTGCTAAAAGTCATAGTTGGCTATGGAAGACCTCTCAGTTAGGTCTCTTTGTGGAGCTTATTGGGAATTGTTTGTTTATTGCCTTTCTCAGACACTTTTTTCCTACACAAAAAACACCCTGCTCAACTCCCAAGTCATAACCCCCCATTTTCTATCTTTATCCACTTACTCACCTCCTTTAGCCTCATCTCAGATTCACTACTGCTGAGCCCCCCTCAAAGATTAGTGCAAACAAAATACAAAGAGTATTAAGAATATAAAAAGAAATAGAATTAAAAGCGACAATTCTATGCTTAAATCAAACACTAAGCAAATAGCTTGACCCACAGAAGGTCTTGAAATACTCACTGATTGTTTTTTTCACATACCTGCTGCTGCATCTACAGGACGGCGCTGCCCCGCTCCGTTCACCCTTGCTAACACTCAGGCTCTCTATGCTCCCCTACACTACCCCCATTCCCACCCACCCCATATACATTACATTTATAGGTATACACCACACCCACATCATCTCCATTACAATCAGTGATCGCACCCACATTCACTCATAGCAGTCACACCTAACACCACACCCTTATTCTACAACCAACTCTTAACCTTACTAATAACCCTGTCAAACTCATCCAATACCTCTCTGCACCACAACATGTCCAACACATATAACACTCACATACTTAAACTAGCACCTTATCCATTAATTGTCCTCTCTCTTCTCCAGTTGTCTATTCTCACCTCCTATCACTCATACCTCAACTTCACCCCCCTCCACCATGGCAAACAGACATCCTAACAAACTCTTTAAAACTAAAGAACTGTCCCATATCACCTTACAACCTCTATTCATCACACCCTCTCTCTCACCCATATTACATTAGTCAACAGAAAGCCAACCCTCAATACTATTCAAAACTAACAAAAATACTACATAAATTGGCCAAACTATACCTCTACCTTTGCCAAAACCTCTCCTGCTGTGGAGACATTCACCCAAACCCAGGTCCCAAAACATCTTCCAATACCAACTCAAATCAACCAAATCCTCTATACCCAAGACCAACTTCATCACTCCTCCTATTAAACCTAAACACAAGAAGTATATTTTACAAAACACAGGACATTCACGCCCTCCTAGCTCTTTATAAACCAGATATAACCATGTTAAAAGAAACATGGCTCAAACCAGATAACCATAGTAATGAAATTACATGTCCCGGATACAATATTCTACGCAAAGATAGAATTGGAAAAAAGGGAGGAGGTGTAGCTATCCTATTTCAAAGTCATCTCAATATAGATCAAATTGAATGTAATTCTGATGATATCAAAGATGTAGAACTAATTCTTGCAAGATTAAAACTTAATTCCAACAAACAAATAATTATTGCTGGGGGTTATATCCCAGCAGGCAATAACATTACTAAACTAGAAAACCTACTAGACTAGATGTCCACCTATCTCCCACAAGAAACCCTACTATTAGGCGACTTTAACATTGACTGGTTTGATTGCACCAGCCAAACCCCAACAGCCCACATTAACCTTCATGGGTTCTCCCAAATTATAACTGACCCCACTAGAATTGACAAGAAAAGCAAACACCAGTCTATACTAGACTGGATTCTGATATCTGACCCCACTCAAGCACATCAATCAGGTTGTCTTCCAGAGAGTCTGCATGACCACCAAGCAACCTACATAATTAGGAATAGACCACACCATACTCACCAACCTATACTCAGGATAATACGGAACAAACGATCTTTTAAACCCACTAAATTTACCAATGCACTTAAATACTGCAATTGGAACCCACTAAAACAACTACCTAAAGACAAAGCTGTACAGTACTTTAATTCAACATTCAAAAAGATTCTAAACCAGCACGTACCCTCTAGAACCATTAGAATCAAAACCAAATATGCCCCATGGCTAACAAAAGATACCAAAACATTAATGAAAGAAAGGGACAAATCCTGGTTACAATTTCACAAAGTCAAAACCACTTAATTGAAACACAACTATCAAGAGCTTAGGAACAAAGTAAAAAAACAAATAAAAATAGACAAAACTAACTACTATAAATCCATTCAAGAAAAACACGCTCATAATCCTAACAAATTCTGGGCTACAATAAGCAACTTACTGCACCCAGGAAAATCCTCCACCCCCACACCTGTATTACCAACTAACCACGATAACATCCCCACTCAGTTTAATACATTTTTTACTGAAACTGTCCAAGCCCTAGCCAACACCCAAAATAAAACTAATGCTCCCAAATCTGCAGACACTCCCAACCATACCAGATCACTAGACCACCTCTCTAACTTTTCCCTGCACCCAGTATCCACAAATACAATCGCTAAACTCCTCAAAAAACTGAAACCAACTACCCTAGCAGCTGACAACCTGCCAGCAGACTTTCTTCAAATGGCATCAGAAGTAATAGCCTACCCAGTTTCCATCCTTATTAATAGATCAATATCAGAATATAAAGTTCCCAACTTATGGAAAATATCCCACATCATACCATTGCATAAAGGAGGCAAATCACTTGAACTGACCAACTACTGGCCCATAGCTATTCTTTCTCCCCTATCTAAAATAATGGAAAGAGTTATGCATTGTCAATTAATGAAATTCCTCCAACAAAATGACCTACTAGCCAAATCACAGCATGTCTTCAGACCCTACCACAGCACCACAACAGCACTACTCTCTTTCACTGATATTGTCAATAATCATAGAAACAATGGTCTATTTACAGCCTCCATATTCCTAGACTTATCCAAAGCCTTTGATATGGTTAACCACTCAATGCTCCTAGACACTCTAACTACCCTTAACATAAGCCCCTCCACCAAATCATGGTTCAGTATTCAATTGACAGCAAGCAGTCCTATGGCAAGGTCAACTGTCCCCCTTATTACCAGTAGCCATAGGCTTCCCACAAGGGCCCATCCAAGGTCCACTGATGTTCTCTCTCTTCACTAACCACATAGCCACAGCCTCTCTCTCAGCCTCAGTTGTGCAATACACAGATGATACCACTATCAAATATGCGGTCTCCACCCTAAATGAGCTCCAAACCATAACTCAAAACAACTTCTCACAAATAGAATCCTGGTTTTCTAAAATCAAACTGATACTAAACCCTAAAAAGACAAAACTCATTATCTTCAATCCAGGAAAATCTCCCCCTACAAACAGCAGCTTTACTATAAAATCAAAGGAAAACATAACAATCAGCCCAACTACCCACACTAAACTCCTAGGAGTAGAAATTGACAACAACCTGAAATTTGACATACACATAGCCCAAACAATAAAAAAGTCAACAAAAAGCTGCGTCTCCTTTATAGGAACAAACAGTTCCTCACCAAACATACCAAAGCCACTATTTCAAGGACACACAGGAGGATCCTGCTTTATGCCTCCCCAGTATTTACTAATTTACATCACAGCGAACTAAGCAAAATGGAATCCTGTTACAACAGGACTGCAAAATTTGCCACTGATGCATCCTATAGATCACATCACTGCCCTGTCCTCAGGCAACTCAATTGGCTTGAGTTACCACAACTACTCTTACTCAACTAACTATCAATAGCACACAGCATCTACTACCTCCCAGAAAACATCCCAGCACTCCAGCAATTAATTCATCCCTACACTTCCACTCGTTCCTTAAGATCCAATAATCAAAATCTAGTCAATGTCATCAAACACAGAAATACAGCTTGTAAATCTCTCTTTGCCTGTTCCATTGCCAATATCTAGAATTCACTCCCAAGTCAATTAACTTCAACCACATCCCCCCTTCAATTTAAAAAAACTCCTCAAAACCCATTGTCTAGGAAACTGGCTATGCCCATGTTTCTCCCCTGGTTGATTGACTCATTGTACTAGTGCCAGCTTCTTCTTCCTACCCAATCATAAGGTCAGTCTAATACTGATTGAACAGCTAACTAAATCTTTCACTCCTCCCTCTAACTCTTGCTCTCTTTCCTCTCCTCTCTTCCTTCACTCTACCTCCAGAAGTGCTACTAGCCAATATTGCCAACAATGATGAATGAAGTATACAATGAATGCTTATATGTAGACTTAAACTTCATCTATTCTTATGTCAAGGACACACTCTGTATTATTACTATGTGATGTTTCTCAACCAAGACTCAACAGAAAATGTACAGACTAGCTAATAATGTCAACCATCATGACTGTGTGAAAGTATGAATGTATAGCTAAAATAGTTTATGTCATCTAATGTCAAGTCAGTGATTTATGTTTGTATCTTATTTGATGTGTGAAATTGTGTATGCATAACTAAACTAGTATATGAGTTCTATTGTGAATGCATAGTGTAGTTAAACTAGTATATGAGCTCTATTGTCATGTCAACAATTTATGTTTTGTATCTTATTGAATGTGGAGTTTTTCCTCCCCAGGCCTCTGCTGAAAATGGACCTCTGTCCAGCCAGACTCCCCCAGTTAACAAATGTAAAATAAAATAAATAAATCTTCCACAAGCTGAAGTAGGTTTGCCATGGAAACATTCCTACAGATGTTGTGTTTATTGGTGATGTGGTATCAGTATGCCTGACAGTGAAGATGACTGATTTGTGGTCTGATTTAATAGAGCTTGAGGATATATGAGTTGGGCTAATTGGGGCAGCTAGACTGGAAAAACTGTGACAAAGATATTAGAACCTATAGTGGGTAATTTTACAACTTGCTTTAGAGCACTGATATTAAATTCCAGGAAATACTAAGCATATCAATTTTCAGAGGTGTATGCATGCTAATCCTGTTTGGGTAATTGAAGTCCCTTAACAATAAGTTATTTGATTTGATAGTTAATGCCTCAATGGTAAGTAACTTCCCTAATCATTGGAGAGCGTTAACTGGAATCTGTAGATAGCAAAAAGTAAAAGATGCATTTGTCAGTAGTGATTTGGGGCTCCAAGAGCTTCAGGTTAGGGCTGAGTGACACTTGATGTGAAATAATGGTGTTTCTGACACATAGTTTTACTTTTCCGCTGTTACCCAAAGTAATGAAGGCATGATGGTAGTTAAACCATGGTATTGAGGGAGGGCTGTCATTGCACTGAAACTATGTCTCAGTAACTACACGGGGGAGTTGGATGAGGGACTCAAGTTCTGCCATCTTTCAATTTAGATATGAGTAGTGTCTCCACAATGTGGTCAGAATCTGAGTTTGCATTTGCTATGTTGCAGTGTTCAGAGAGGTACACTGCCTATAAAAAGACCTATGAGGACAGCAAAAGCTTGTGCCAGTATGTAGAAAGCTCTGCTATGAGAGGTAGAAGGACTCCCTGATGGAACAGTTAATGTTATTTACTAGCTACTTCTGTCATTAGTGCATTTGCATTACTGTGCGACTCAGAGTAAGTCACCTGAGCAAGTCAATTAACCAGGTAGTGCTTCTATACTAAGGCTGAAAATTGTCCATATGGATCGGTGCTCTACTGGCACTGTTAGAATGACACTAATTACTTAGCCAATCGTTAAATCAAATTATCTTGTCTTAGTATACAGATAGCACTTATGGTGAAAGCAAGATACAAATCAGAGTAAGCATCATTCTTCTCTTTAACTCATGCATAGTTGCTTTGCATGTCTCTCATGGTGCAGCACATCAGGTCATTCACTCTCACATGGACTACTGCCAGGTTGTGCCATATTTGTCTGGTTTTTAGGAGCCTCAGAGCCCTTTTGACAATACATATCGTGGCTCCAGACAAGCAGCTTATAGTAATCCTGTTCTTGGACAGTCAGATAAGTGTGGAGTCTTAATGCACAACTATGTATCTGCATAGGTCTTATGTGTCACTATATCATCCACCATAAGCTAGTTTGCAAATGCAGCACTGGACATGTCTGTAATTCTTCTGTCATGAAACTCTGGTGCACAATTAGTTCACTGCATTTTCAATATTAGCTTTTCCATCTGTACTTTTGTTTTAATTTACTTTTTAATTTCACATTTGTTTATCCATATCTTGCTTTGCTAATTACTACTGCAGCTTTTGTCTTTTGGACTGTATGGTAAATGAGCTGTACCAAAATGGACATTACCAGACAACAAATCTAAGGAAATAAATAAGTGAATGCTAATCAGAGAGCTACCTCTAAGAATGTATTTAGTTACATGTTGAGAGAGATCACAAATGACAGTTATGTAAATAGATGAAAAAACTGCAACATTTCAAACATATTTATTTTATAACCATAAAAAAGAGTTATACCAAAAATGATGACTAAACAAGAAGTACTAACACTGACAGTGATTGCTAAATAAATAAGGAAACACAAAAGCAAAGTCTCCAGTATGGGTTTGGACTGGACCTCTAGTTGATCTTTAGAATAATGACTGCATCAGTTATAAGCCTGCCTAATAAAAATAATTTGTAGCACGTTTCCCCCTTTTTATAGAAACATGCACACTTTTCTACTTAACTCCACATAGTTTCAAGAATAACAGGTTAAACTTTACTGACCACGCTGAAATACAGTAAATCTCAGTTAATAAGGTAACTAGGCAGAAGCTGACATTTTGCCCCTAAAGGTCGCATTTCTTTCTATTTCATTGTTGTCTGGTAGTTAAACCTGACTGTAAAACACTGACCTCAAAGTCTTACTCAAGTGGAATAAGGAAGAAGCAGCTCCACGCTGCTCGTCTTTACTAAGTAATATAATCCAACTGTGCTGTTCCCTTCTAAATGTCAGGGCCACTGCAACTTGCTTCACAAAATCAAGTAAACCAGACAAACTGACGCAAGTGCTGCTGAGGAAATGAAGGATGACATATTGTCACTATTAGTAGTGAAGAAAGGAGCTCAGAAGACACATACGCACTACTAGAGAAGGCTATGAGTTTTATGACATCATTCTATGTGTTTAACACTTGTCCATTTGTCTGGAAGACATCAGTTTTTATTTTATTCATAAATGTAATGATATAAATTAAAATGGTCGGTGTGTGTGTGTGCGCGTGTGCGCGTGCGTGCGTGCGTGCGTGTGTGTGTGTGTTTGCGAGGATGACTGTGTGTGTGCCTGCCTGTCTGTCTGTCTCTGAGACTGGGTAAGATTGTGTGTGACTCTGTGCATGTGCACACCTGCACGTCTTTGGGCACCTGCACATTTACACAATTATATGCATATGTGTGCACACCAGGGAGTGTGGCAGCATTGTGACTATAATCTAAAAGTCACTTGTATGACAACGGACAGAAATAATGGTTGTTTCTGAGTGATGGCGTGTAAGTGCATAACTCACTCTAATCTGTTTTCACTGGACTTTACAATGAAAAATACTGAAAATATATTAAAAGGAAACTATATTTTCCATTATAAAAAATGAACAGCAAATAAATAAAGACAGTGTGGCAGTGTATCTGCCTTTTCTTTTCCCATGTTGTCCATCAACTATGTGTTTTCTTTCATGATGTTTTATATATATTTTAGTTGCTGTGATGATTCAGATAAAATTCTAGTACTGCTTTCATCCAATGCTCCGGTAGCACCATCATTAGAACAATTCATTTTCCCATCAGAACTGACACCATGACAAATAACAGCAGCGATTCTATTTTGATGGGTTGCTGTAGAGATTATAAATAACAGTCTGCAGTGCTCAAGAAGACTGTCAAAGAAGATAGCAATGTTAATTGTAGTTTGTTCGCGGCTGAAATTGGCAGCCCCATGTTCCTTCAGAAGTATCAACATCTGTGTACGTTCTGACTCATACGTGGTAGGAAGAGCAGACAAAGATAATGCAACTCAGGAAAAACGATCCAGAAATTTAGTCTGAAACACTATTTTACATGAAGTGAATATACTGGAACTGTAGAAGATCGATATTGGAATATGTAGCATACGGTTACAAGTCACGAAACTAACAAAATTATATTTATAACAATGTATAAATATATCTTACTTTGAGTTTTTTTAAATAAAAAACAAGTGTGTGTGCGTATTTTTGTAATGTGTATATACCATATCTGGGTTTGACTTAAAGGAATGTAAGCACTGAGTGCAACTCATTTTTTAATGTATATGTGGCAGTGACTGTCTATAAACATATTATCTTTTCCACAAGAAATATATTCTAAAATCATATTTTTTGCAGAGGGACTACAGCCCCCACCTCTTCCTTATATATACTAACTCCATGGTCACATAATCGAGGAGAGAACAAAAACATATATATGTATATGTATATATATATATATATATATATATATATATATATATATGTGTGTGTGTGTGTGTGTGTGTGTGTGTGTGTGTGTGTGTGTGTGTGTGTGTTTGTATGGACCCTATTCAGAAGTTCAACTTTTCAAAAAGCCTAATTTCATATGGACAAGACCATATGATTGACTTTTCGGAAAGTCAGACTTCAGAAAACCAAAATCTACATTTTTCATCCTCACTGTGGGGTTCTGCCTCAAACCCACTGCGTATTATATATACTCCCAAAAGATCAGACTACAGTGAAGAAAAGGGTTAAATCACCGATCCCCACTGTACTGCTACATCCTGTCAAAAGCTTTGACTTTCCAAAAAGTCGATCCTATGGTCTCAACAATATAAGGTTTGACTTTCTGAAGAGTTGAGCTTCTGAATGTGACCTATATATATAAATATATATATATTATATATATATATATATATATATATATATATATATATATATATATATATATATATATATATATATATATATATATATATATATATATATATATATATATAGGTCTATTTCACATGACTGAAATTTCATTTGACTGACTTTCATTTGACCAAGACCAAAATACGTAATTTTCAAAATACTGCAAACTCACTTGGCTGTAACTCATAATACAGAAAACTTACAATGCTAAACTTCAACATACTAACAATTGACATGCACACTTACAACACCAATGACTAACTCTTTCCAGAACTTAAAAACTTCTTACGTACCGTCTTAACAGAACCCAGACGATATCCCCGAACAATATATACTAACTCCAGGATCACACTACAGTGGGGAAAAGTGCATATACATTTTACTTACCTTACAGTAGTGTACATGATCAGTGGTGGCTGGTGATTTCAAATCAAAGGGGGGCTGCAGGAGACAGCTGAATGTATGTGTGGGGGGTCAATGGGAAGGGGTGTGGCCAACTAGAAAGGGGAGGAGCTATGGTCAAAACCACAAAAACTAACTTTAATTAAATACGCTGCCCTGGGTGCCAAACCATCATTATGAGAGTCCAATCAAGACAAAATGAAGTGTAGAAGAAAAAAAATATTTCAATGCATTGGCTGCATGACAGCTTACTTAACATCTAGATGGAAACAACAAGGTTGTGATTCATGAAAAAATAAATTACTTTTTAAATACATTACTGGAATGCCAGTCAAAATCAAGTATAAAAAAACAAGCAGCACTCAACTCAAGCCACTTCTCCTTGCACTGCGGTTCTAATTATAATTTATATTCAGCTTTATTAACGTACCAATTAACATGCTGAAAGTAGCAATCTCTGTGATGTCCCCACTTGTAAAAATGTTTCTTATAAAAAAAGACCTGCTGCCTGACAACTATCTACTTGCCTCATGGGGAAAACATGATCAAAGTAAAAAAGGAAAAGCAAACAAGAAACAAGCTCAAGATACATTGCTTAAAGGATTACTGTACAGGTTATGGACCACACATGATAGATTGGGATTCTGTTTAGTTTATGGGTAAAGCCTGCAGAGATGACTGGAAGTCTCCAACAAGTGTAATGAGCTTCTTAAAATAATGTAATCCTGTCCTTTATTACAAATACTGTCATATGCATTTCAGTACCCAAGGCTTATACATACATGGCAACAACAGAAAGGCTTTCAATGTTGGCAATACTTTAACAGTATGCTTATTAAAGCTTACTTGCATCTTACAATCTCAGACAAGCTTACCTGATAGTTATTAAAGCATTGCTACTTAAACACAGAGCAACAGGCACTTTCTAAGTAATAAGCATAAATCAACAGTACAAAAATATGACAGAAACCAGACCATTCTGCAAAATCAAGGATAGATGAAAGCCACTGTAGTACTTGTGTCTACCTTGGATGGGGAGATACTCTGCACATTTGCACTGCATAACTGCTCCTTGCCTTGGTTGGACACATCCAGAGTCATTACATGGGGGAGTGAGGTGCAACAAGTATGTTACAATTTGAAATGTCTCTGGCTGACTGTGATGGCCCTGACACATTTGTCATACCTCTCAACCTCAGAGCAAGAAATCTGGACAAAGCCATACATAGAATTGGGACAAAGGCCCAAAAATAAGGACAGTTTTTAAATATTGCTCTTATAAACTTAGAAAGATAATAGAATAGTAGGTCTTGCATTAGTATGAATTTTCTGAAGGGTATGAAATCTGAAACTCAAATGTCTGTCATTATTTTCTAACTTCAGTCTTTAATGATTTGCCACTAATTTGCCAAAAAAACACAGCTTTATGAAACATGGACCAAAAATGTGATGCAAAAAATAGCCACACAATACAGCTGGGAACATGTCAAAGAAGGGAAACGTTTTTAATATTAGTACTGCTAACTTGAGCAGCTGACAAAATAAAAGAATCTACATGCATTTCTGAAATAAAAGTAATCTATAAATCTGATTATTACAGTTATTTCTTAATTTATTTGCATGTACCTCTTAACCTGTTAATGCAATAAATCTGGACAAGGCCAAATATATTGGGGGAACATTTAAACAGTACTAAAAATTGCTCTTGTATAAACAGAGACAGTTGATAGAATAACAGGTCTTACTTTAGCATGCATTTTTCTGAAGGTTATGAAGTCTGAAACTCAGTCTGAAACTCAGTGTCTGTCATTATTTAGTGACTTATTTCTGAAATGATTTGCCAGGAAAACCACAAATTTTATGAGGAACAAACCAAAAATAAGAAGCAAAAATCTATTCATTCTGTGAAAATCTGGACAGTCGGGAGGTATAGCTCAGCCAGGGCTGTCTTTGAGTTTGCCGCCCTTCCCCCTCACAAAATCATGGTCGAATGGAGCCTCCCCCCTGCAGCCATTCCAATGATCCATTACTTGGCTATTTTACTCCATTTACCATAAACACTAACGTGCATACTGCCTTATTTCTATGATGATTTGGACTTAATTTGAAAGTTTTATTTTGCATTTTACAGCACAAACACTAAGACATCTGCTAAACAAAGCAATGCAGTCTCACAATGAAAACAGACTTAGCATTAAAACTTCTCTGCCCTTGAAACTCACATTCATTGAAACAGCATTGAAACCCACATTCAAAGAAAATACATTTTGCCAGTGGCAGATAAAGATTAACTTTGGGCTGTTTTCAAATCATAGGCCCCTTGCACATGAAACATACATGTGCTCTTTGATACACCTTCCTGATTGTACTAAATTATATTCCTTGTACAATACAGTACAGTTGTTAGAGGGCATTTTAAATTTATTGTTTTGAACATTTTTCCAGTAAAGAATGAAACAAAATGCATGCACCAATAATGACAAAACTGCCCAATTCAGAACATTTTTCCAGTAAACAATGAAATAAAATGCATGCACCAACAATGACAAAACTGCCCAGTTCAGAACATTTCCATCATAAAAGTCTTCTCAAACTTCTACAGTCCACCATTATCAGTAAATATGCGCAATCTCTGAAGAAGAAAAAGTCATCTAAACAATTCCACATTAAAGAAATGTGTAACTAATGAAGAGGTTGCTGCTAGCAAACACCTTTATATTTCATGGTTTCATCAAAAAATGAAGTGTTTGTTGCCCCTGAGGAATAAATTGCCTATATTAGACTAAAAATGATAAGCTAGTAATATTGCAGTAGGAAATGGATGGCAAACTGATAACAGGTTCATAGTTAGTATCTTCACTAAAGAGAACATTCTCAGTATGACAGCATCCAGCCCTTGTGGGAGTAGAACCCACAGCCTTCTGTATCCAAAGCAAGTACACAACCTGTTATGCTATTAACAATACATGCAGGTTTGCTATAAGCAGCACTAAACTTCTCTTCCCCTGCAGCTCTCAACTCCTTGTAAAATCTACTCAATACTCAACTGCATCTCAACTTCGCAGCACAAGAAATCTGGAAAAAGCCAAAATTTATTGGGGAGGGGGGTCAAAAACCAGGGACACATTAAACATTGCTTGTATAATCTTGGAATCTTGCTATAATAAAATGCTGTGTTACCACCATACATTTTACTGCCAAGATCCCTGTGCAAACCAGTCAGAGCAACATACCACTACGCCAAATCAGCTGCTTTGTGAAAGAGAGGAAGACTGAAACTTAAATGGCTATCATTTAGTGAATTCAGTTCTCACCATAGCTGTCAACCTCTTAGCACAAAACACCTGGACAAACCCAGTAATGAGGGAATACAGCCCTCACACATAGTCAGTGAATTGAGTTCTTGTCATAGCTGTCAGCCTTAGCACAAAAAACCTGGACAAAGTCAATAATGGTGGAATATAGTCCCAAAAATAGGGACAAATTTCAAATATTCATCTTATAAACTTAGAAAATTGCTAGAATAAAATGTTTTGTGTTACTATGTATTTTCTGAAGAATATGAAGTCTGAAATTCAAATGCCTGTCAATTTTACTTATTTAACATTTGTTAACCAGGAAATTCTGATGGAACAAAAACAATTTTCAGCAGAGGCCCAGGGAGAAGTACTGCAGACACATGTCTTTGTAAAATGGCAGAACACCAGAACAAACGTGCATAAACACAAGGAGAAGATGCAGACTCCACACAGAAGGAACCCCAGCCAAGAATCAAACCACAGGATCTGTAACTGTGAGGCAACAATGCTACCACTGAACCATCAAATATGTAAGGAAATAAACATTCAGAAACCTGAAGTCTGAAATTCAAATGCCTGTCAATTTTATTTAACATTTGTTAACCAGGACCGTCTGACTTGGAACAAAAAAACAATTTTCAGCAGAGGCCCAGGAAGAAATAATGCAGGCACATGTCTTTGTAACATGGGAGGACACAAAAGCAAACCCACACAAACAAAGGGAGAAAATGCTGACCCCACACAGGAGGCACCCCAGCCAAGAATCAAACCTAAGAACCTATAGCTGTGAGGCAACAATGCTACCATGGTACCATCAAACATCTAAACATTTAAATATTTAGACGCCACAAATATTATGAGGAACAGAACAGATCAAATATGAGGCAAAAATCTGCAAATGTTTTACAAATGGTGGTGGTATGGAATTCAGGCCCTTACCACCTGCATACAAGGTACAAGGTTCAAGCCTGAGGTATTCCCTACCACATCACGATGAAGTTGCTCTAGCCACCAGTATACAGAAATGGAGCATTTCACACACACACACTAGCCACCAGTATATAGCAACTGGGGCATTTTACACATACTACCTGCTCACCTTGCCGATGAGCAACCTTAGATATCCAAACAGTCCAATTACTGCTGACAAGCAATATCTAAACAGTCCAAATCCTTGATTGGTCCAGCACACTTCATTAGCTGCTACATGCATCTTGATTGGTCCATCCTGCTGCAGTCTGGAATGCCTCTATTCACTGATGTCACCACCACACAGACTGCTAGGCATCTTGGGGCCGAGATACCTTTCTCCCTATCTAGACTTCTGATAAAGCAGTCTGAGAGTGTTCCCGTGTATCTAGAGCATAATTACAGTGTTTGTTTTTGTGTTTCTTAGCTTTATTTTAATTTGTTTTCTAGGTGGGAGGGCTGCAGTCCTGCAGTCCTATAGCATGAGCCACCCTGTACATGATGCCACTATTGCTAGGAACACACAAAACATCCACCATATTACTTGAGATACTTCCCATAAAAATGTAAATAGACATACCCACATTTAGAAACACTAGAACACTATTTTCTACATGACAATCAGCATTCCGACAATAAGCACTATAATTTACAAAATGAAATTCAGTCAAATGAAATTTCAGAAGTAGAGCCATATATATATATATATATATATATATATATATATATATATATATATACACACACACACACACACACACACACACACACACATATATGCATACACATACATACATACATACCTACAGACAGACATACTTTAATATATGGAACGATGCCATATAATTTAATGTTTGTGATATCAAACATCTTTAATGCTGGCAGAAGTAATTGAATAATCATTTTATTGCTTTCGCTGGCATTACTTTGTGGGAAGTAGGAATTTCTCTTGTGTTGTGCAATCTCGGTTGGTATATTTTATTAGAAGGAGGTATGAAGGGTGCGGGGCGGCATGATCTTGTTACTCAATTTTGATCATTTGGGATTGATATTTTGTGGTTCACTATTTTTGTACTTCATTATTGTGAACTACATCCATTTAAATAAATATATATATATATATATATATATATATGTATATACATCTATGCATATATTCATATATGCACACACACACACATACACACACACACACACACACACACACACACACACACACACACACACACACACACACACACACACACACACACACACACATACACATCTGTATTTCATTAATTTTGTTGATCTACTACTCAATGAAATGCAGCTTACCAAAATTATCTGATCAACTACCAGTTCAATGAATGGCTTGCAGAAGCCCAAATTCACAGTTGTGTCTTAGCACTATGTTATTAAGTGAATTGCTGAAGGTCACACAGTAAGCAACTGAAGGCCAAGAGAATCAAACCTCATACCACAAGAACAATAGCTCACAGGCTTTCGTTGCCAACTATCAGACTGCAGGACAGTAGTTATCTTGCTCCCCCTATAATAAAGCCCATTCCCTGAATTTCACTGGATCAAGAGTTGAGTGGTCTGGTTTTGTTGCTCCGTGGTTCCTTGAATAGCAGCTTGATATTTTCACATAAATATGCAGACATATACAGAAATCTCAGAAAAAACACCCACCACCTCAACTATCTCTCTATTTTGCATGCTGCTACCCTGTAAGGAATTATTCTCAGCTACTCATTTCACAGTATTGAATTTATTGTTAAAGTAATTTTATCACGTGCCAGTCTCTAATTTGTGATAAATATGCTATATGTTGGGTTGTCAAGTTTCAAAAGGGTTTGCCGTCCTTTCTGTATTATCCAATACAATATCCATTCCCAAATGTTTTTTTTTCGCTTATTGTGGGGCTATAATATTTTGATTCAACATAATTCTAATCCATTAGTTTCTTATCTGATAGTTGTTGCTTGTAATTTTGTTTCAGCTTTAAATATACAAAGAATGATAACCTTCTTCCATGATTTGTCATTCTACTTTGCAAAACAGGTGTATAATTCTTTATTTTTCTCTTGTAAATAACCTCTGGAAATGCTTACCTCCTGATCATATGTTTCTTTTAAGTTCAATTAAATATTCTTTGAATAACTGACTAGATCTTTAGTACTTCCTAATATCCACCTTTTGATTCCACATTATTTCTTGCTGCTTTCATAATTCCCATTACATTAATTAAATGTATACTCCAAACTCAATGATAAGTGATCATTTCTACCTCCAGGATCTATGTCTAGTATGAAATATTTCCATAAGTAAGGAATACTAGCATAATCCACAAATGAGATGGCGTTAACTGATGTACGTGTCACCCTTTTCTTCTACAACTTTTCACCTACATCATTCAACATTATCATATGATGTTATCTCACAAGGCTCAATAAACCACAACTGGCCCTATTAAAAGTTATAACTTAGAAGAGTCTCAAAAGTCCTATTTAGTATAAAATCATCATAATTATAGAATACTCCCATTTTGGCATTAAAATTACCATGAAGAAAGTAACTAATCTCCCTTTATAGACTATTAATTTCTTTTCATCCAGTTTGCCCTGTACTGGTAAATACTAACCATCTGGTGTTCAGCTTGGTGTAGTAGAAGCACTATTTATTACCAAATGATATTAGCAGCCCTTCAGCCTAATAAACAAGATATAATTATAGATTTATCTAAACAGTGATTCCCATTTCAAACTGTTACTCCAGCTCTGCGCAATTTCTAACCTTTTTTTACATTGAGCTTGCCAATTTCTCAGAAGTCTGAAATCTCAATTTATCAATGTCTATCAACTATATTTCCTAAATCAATTCATACAATCATGACCTCCTAACATAGCCTTCAGTCTGACAGTTTGCAAAACTATCTTCTAATCATCATGAGTAGATATTAATGTTTTCTTGAATCATCAGTTTGGCTTGTCTCTCTGTTATAAGTTATGAATCACAGAATCCCAGTACAAGACTGTAGATTGTGTTAAATTGTGCTTCTTCTAATTAATTTGTTCCTTGCGACACTTGGGTCAAACTATTCCATCCAGCCAGTAACTATTTGCAATCTGTTTTTGGTCATACATTTTGCAACACTATACTTTTATGTCAGACTCTGATCTTTTTCCCCCAGTGGGTTCTTTTCCCTCAGCCTCAGCAAAGCCAAAATTATGCACTACATTCAGTGGTCAGTATTTCCCTTCAGACCCATTAATCTACTTTTAACCCTCTTTCTGCTGGCTGTGTGTTTGTGTAAGACTTCACTCTGTTTCAATTTTGCCTCTCACGATAATATAAAAATGCTGAATTCAGCACGTGAGCATTCATTTTGTGTTATACATCCTGCAAGTGCTGCCTGTCCTTCCTTTTAGACCATATTTCAGGCATGCAGCAGAATTACTGTATTGCATTGTTGAGTGAAAGAAAATTGTTTATTTATCACTTCCAGTTAACCATTTCTATACAATCAAATTACATTGCAGATTTCACTTCATATTATGTTATGATTAGTACTGCATGCGAAGACTTTGAAAGTCCTACTCTGTTCTACACATTAACACATCTTTAAGAACCAAATTAAATAATCAGTGAAGGAACACATAAGCATGATAAACTTTATTAACAGAAAGCACAAATTAGCCAAGTTTTCAAAGACAGCTTATTCCTTATGTCAAACACAGACAAACTGAAATGCCAGCAGAGATCCTTCTTATACACATCCTCTTTGATTCTTTAAGAGTTATTTTTTATCATTTGTTTACCGGGAAAGTCTGACTGGGACAGAGCCCATTTTTGGCAGAGACCCGGGGAGAAAAGCTCCAGATGCATGTCTCTGGAATATGGGAGGAAACCAGAGCACCCAGAGGAAACCCACTTAATGCAGGAAGGACATGCAGACTCTGCAAAGAAGGCATCCAAGCTGAGTACTGAACCTGTAAACCTCCTGCTTGGAGGTGACAATGATAACTGCTGCACAACTGCACTGCCATATGCTCAGCCTATTAGGCAGAGTAGACCAATTGCAACTTAATTATTTCACTATTGCCCAATGTTTACTGCTTTTAATACAGTTTATAGTGTTTTGAGTTTTCTGGTAGTTTGGTGAATAAGATTAAGGATGCACTTTTACACATGGTTATTGCAGAAGTTTTGTGGCTGATTCCCCAGTTTAATGTGTAAACCTGAGCAAGTCATTTAATCAGACATTGTTTTGGGATGGACCCTGAAAATAAACTATGCATCCATTTGGCTTATCTGGTTAGCAGTTTTTTTCCAGCCTTCATTTAATTAATTCATTTGTTGATTTTAATTTGTTTCCTGCATATGAAGAATTATAATATTATGTAAGAATTTCTTATGCTTCCTGATAGAGCTCTTTAGCAGCAGACATAATAAAATGTCTGTAGAGAATATTCACCTAATTTCTTTAGGATGATTTTCAGTTTTTAAAGTCAAAATGCTATGCTAGTATGTTTGAAATGTATATGTTGGCCTTCAGAGAATTTAATTATTTAAAGTAGCACTTGGAAGATAAGCCATCATGGTGTTACCTTTAATGACTTCTTTGTCACTCACAAAACACAAAAATGCATCACTAGTTTCTGATTCAAAGCTGTTTTCTGATATACTTTTATCTATAAAGATGAAACCAACAAAGCACATTTCTTCTGTGAGTCCATCCTATAGCAAGACTGAAAAAGAAATTATCTGTAAACAAGCCACTGCAAGCATAAATTGTTTTGTCGAATGGAAAGTTCTTTCTGCACCTTACTAGATTATAGTTACACCTAAAAATTAACACTGAATTTTTTGCAGATCATGGTGATAGTAAGTGTCCTACCATATTAACACCTTTCAAACAAATCATATTTTTAACAACAAAAGGAGTAGACATCCGTACAAGCGACACAAGTCCCCCATTCTCCCATGTTCCTTCACATATATTTTTTTTTATACTGCTATAGTATTTTACTTGCCTTTATTCAAAGATTGCACTGCTTTCTCATTGACTGATACACTTTGTTCTTTTCATTTCATTACTGCTTTACACAAGTCTCATCTAGCAAACCTACAATCTCATCTCTTGTGTAATGTCCATAGTTGCAGATGTCTGGCTTAAAAGCAACACAAGATCATTAGTTGTTTTCTTCCACATTTAAAACCTTATTTTATTTTTGTCACAGTCCAAACAGTAACAATTACTACTTTTCTTGTCTTCCATTTCCTTTTGTTACTAACTCTATTTATTTTTACATACATTCCTGAAATGTTACATACAATGGAGTTAAGAGGTTACTTTGCTACGTCACTTATCTTCTGGCTAAGTATTATTGGTTTAACTGCTTGACATTCTACTGGCAGATAATGATTCTTATGCAGACCTCCAGTAAGTCCTGGTGCTTACAAATTGTCCAGCTCTTCATTGTAGACATCAAGCACAATATGTTAAAAGCAATACATTTTCAAAACAATTATACGTTTTAATTCAACACCTTACTCAGACAAACTTGTTAAATCACTCTGATCAGCTGTGTTAAAGAATGTTTGTAAGAAGTAACAGTTTATTCTGTGAAATTTACCAGTCAATGAATATTAGCTACAATCTCCTTTATCCTCTTTCAATACCCAAACCATGCAATCTTTTTACTTTAATTATTTGCATTGCTACATGACAAGTCTGTCAAGTGCTTTTTCACCTCTGTTAGATGAGTCGCTTTCTGATGACTTGTGTGACTGTGGAATTATTATACATAATGAAAGTGTGTGTGTTGGGGGGCAGTTGCATCTCTCACCAGCAGTTTTGGTGAGTATATTGCTCAACTACTTTGACTCCCAATTTACTGGCGACAAATCATATACTGTCTTGTCAGTCTATTTTGCATGAATCTAAAGTCCAAACATTAGAAAAATTGCATCTGAGCTCTGAACATTAAGAGATAATTAAATGTATTAAATCACTGTGCTTAGAATTTCAGGTTTCACCTATCAAAATATCTGCTCACTAGTTCAAAGGTAGATTATCACAAACACATTGCCCTAGGAGTCTATATCCTGCACTCAAAGGACCATCACTGGATTTTCACATGTAGGTATCTAACACAGTTTAAGCTGTATTATTATAAATAATTAATTCTCACTTCTATGGGCAGCCTATTCTAGGCCATAACGAATCTGATATGGGATATGTTTTGTTATCCAGAATGTACTACATCAGTTTGCAGCAACAGCCCTATATTTCTAGTATTTACATTAGAAATGGCATTTCATTTAAGGAAACATGTTACTACTGTATGATCACACATTGTCCTAAAGTCTTGCATAAGATCCCATCTTAGAAGCCTTTAACTAAGGGAATACACATTCAGTTTCTCAGACCTCTTAATTAAGACAGTGTGCTGACATCAATATTCAGTGCTGATAAATACAAGAGGGGTTAAGGCTACAACACAAAACTAGAGAGCATGGTGTTTATTAGCTTACTATTTGTGCCATGTAGAATTTCCATTTACCTACAGGCATTCAGTGGCCACAGTGGATGTGGTCCAGGACCCTTTGTCTCTGAAGGATATGAGAATTTCCCAGATTAGATGATGTGTGTCATGCTTAAACTATCACCAAAGAGGGTGATAAGTGACAATATGAAACAGACAAGTTTGGCATTGGCATTGGCTGACAAAAGAATGTAAAATTTGTCATAGACTGAGAAAATGAAGACAGTATAAATATTAAACTGCTTGGACTCACATTTCAAAAATTTAAGAGGCTGCAGTAAGAGTATTTCAAGGCGTTTTACCGGAAATAGATTTGAAAGTTTTTTTCTCACAAATCTGAGATTCAGTTCCCAATGTTTAATACTGATACACCTTGACATTTTAAAAGCAAATGCCATCCTGCTGGATTTTGTAATACCTTGAAATGATACTATATTTATTTTGACACTAAATACTGTTAACAATGACCATATGACACTACTTTGTCACTGGAATTTGTTTTAATTAGTATTAATTACATATTTCATTAATTTGTTAATCAGATATACCCTGTAAGCACAAGCCTGTTTTCAACGGTGTCTCAGGAGCACTGTTTACTTAAGTAACATGATCAAGGTCGTACAGAAGACGAGTACTGGGTTTGCTTTTAAACAGGCTAGCAGACAATCAGGACTTTTGTTATGGGTTCCAGATTAGAGGCTTTTGAGATTGGTGGTCCAGCAGTTTAATGCAGATGATTAAGAGTATTTACTGCTAATGCATTTTAAAATTTAATTCATGAGTTAAACGGGGGAGGAACCACTTATATAAGTAGTTGTTACTGAAGTTTTACACAGTTCTGAAGAAGAATTGGATGACGAAAGCGCTTGACTGTGTTATCGATCATTTTTTATCCGTGTGTGGAATTAAATTTTTGTCATATTGATATCATTGAGTCCGGCTTCTGGCTACTTTTGAGTGGTGGTTTTGGATTTTACTGGTGTTTTTTCACCACTCTGTACACCATTTTGTTGTTCCTGGTATTCCTTTTTGGTGTATTGCAGCCAGTCTGAGAATTTATTAAACATCTGTGGTTGTAATGGAAGGGAACGATTTATCTCCATTTTTTGAGGATGAATTTGAATCTATGCCTTTCCCTTGTGGTCAGCGAGTGGATTTTACAACTAATTTTAACCTTGACGAATAAGGTGTCTGAACTGCAAGAGGCAGTTCAAAAACTACAACAACCAGTTACTCGCTGTTTCGAAGGAATTGGTGGACGTCAGCAAAAGGAGACGGGTAGAACGTCATTCTGTGTTACCCACATGATGAACTGAGGCCATTCGGCGTCGGAAATGGGTGTTGCAGGATATGGGGGAGTTGAAACGGATAGTACTTCACGTGGAACACAAGGATTTTCACAGACTAATGACCGTTTTAAGGACTGGATTAAAAACAAGTTTGGGTTATCTAAAGTGAGTTCTACAAGTGACGATGACACTATGGAAGCAAGGTTAGTCACACTTGAACAAAAGTTAACTAAAGTGCATAATCTCCAGTGTGACAATGCTTATCTAACAGAGTGTGTGGCTAAGCGCAGAGTTCCTAAAGGATTGCGTATTTATAGATTCCCTAATGGTGTAAAAAAAAGGACAGACTGAGTGTGAAGAATTATTGCAGATGTTTGATCATCATGGCATTGAACTGATGGAATTTATTGTTAAGGTTAACAACAAAATGACTGATGAACTATTAACTGACTTTGACAATAAGAATAAAATTGTTTTAAATGATGTTAACTTCAACAGTTTTTTAGTTAAGTATGACAAAGTGTTTGACAAAGTTGAACATGATGTGGTGAACAACATAGAAAGGAAAAAGAGGAAGTTGGTGAGGGACGAATTTGAATATACTAACAGTTTAGCATACCCTTTACCTAAGGCTTACACTGAAGTGGGGGATGACAACATAGTTAACCAGAGGGTTGATAATTACAACACTAGGTTGGATTCTACCCCAAGGGAAGGTGTTAGGGATACTACATATGATCAAGAATATCCCCCTTCAAGGAGGTCAGAAAGGTTTCAAAATAAGAATAATTTTAGGAATGATAATAATGCTTTTTTAGGACCACAGGGAGGGGGAAGTGTGAACACCTACAGGAATCCAAAGCAATGGAGGAAGAACAGCTACCATTAGACACTGTTACCAAGGGTAACCCAATAGTGACTGAAAAATATGAGATTATTACTTCATTTCGGGGAGTCCTCCTAACATATCAGGGGGTTTAATATTTTTAATTACGCAGATATTGATGTTAGCAAAGATTTTTTTTCACTTTTGATGAAAGGAATAAAATTTGTACCATCTAGGAAGGAAGATGTTTGCACTACTTTAACGGAATTTTAAATTTATACTAGAAAGATGAACTTGAAATACCTGTTTAGGGACAACCCTTTACCTAATGGAAAGAATAAATTAAAAAACGAAGAGTTGTTATAATCCACCTTTACGTCCTTTTATCGGGACTTTCGACAAGATATGTTCCCAGGAGATACACCAAATGTTGAAACAACACAGACATAAACAGTTTAATTTGTCAAAAAAAAAGAAAAAGAACTGTTAAAAGAACTAAGAAGTAAGCCTAGTTTGAGATTTATGAAGCCGGATAAGGGTGGGGGGATGACTACTGTCAACACTGAAGATTACAACAACAAAATATTTGGTATGTTACAAGATGAGAACAAATACTAGTGTGTTTCTAGAAATAAAATAAATATTTCTTATAGGAAAATTAAAATTACACTTGAGGACTCTCTGCTTCAGGGAGTAATTAATGAAGAGACATATCAATTTTTGTATAATGAACATCCAATAATTCTGGTGGTCTTCGGTATTCCAAAGACCCATAAAAATATTTATGACCCCCCCATACCGACTCATAATTTCTTGTCAAAACAGTATTACATACTCACTAGGGGTTTTGGTTGATCGAGTGGTGAGGAAATCTCTAGCTCACATCGATAATATGTTAACAAATTCTTGGGACTTCTTGGATCGGATAAAGGAAGAACATTATAGTGAAGAGGTTAATTTTTCAACAGTTGATGTTGTGGAATTATTCACTTCTATACCCCATGATACAGGATTAGAATTTTTTCACGAGGTGTTAGTTGAGAAAACTAACTTGGGGAACTCCCTGGAAAGTTTCATTATGGTGTTAATGGAGATTATTTTGATGAATAATTTTTTTAGTTTTGGTGGAGAATGTTTCTGCCAGACAAACGATATAGCAGTGGGCAAATGTTGTGCCCCACTGTTTGCAAATTTAGTTATGTACCGTTGGGAAAGTGAGTTCATTTTCAAAAGTCCATTTAAGGACGTTTGGGTGGTGTATTGAAGGGTCTTGGATGACCTTTTTATTCTCCGGAAAGTAGGGGACGAACACATCAACTTCTTAAACTTTTTGAACAATCTTTGTGATTACTTTAAATTTACTGGGAACAGTGGTAATTCCAGGATGAACTACCTGGATGTGTGTATTTGTAAGGATTCAAGTAGGAAGTGCTTTCGGTCAAGTGTTTACCGAAAACCTACCTTCTCAAATGATTACCTTGAGTACCGGAGTAGTCAACCCCATTTTGTAAAAAGAAATATAGTGAAAGGTCAGATGGTTTGTATAAATGTAAACGAAGTATGCTTGAGACTGTAATTTGTAGGTTTCATATACTAGACTATAGTTCTCATAAGGTACCTCTTTATATGAGCATCAGTTTATCAATATATTGTTTATAAGCTGGACATCTCTGAGACATAGGCACAGCAAGTATATCTATATCTCTCTATCTATCTTTGTGTGTGTGTGTGTGTGTGTGTGTGTGTGTGTGTGTGTGTGTGTGTGTGTGTGTGTGTGTGTGTGTGTATTTATGTATAAATATATATATACACACACACACACACACACACACACACACACACACACACACACACACACACACACATACACATACACACACATGCATATAGGTTGCCTTCAAGTTGTCGAATGGCAACTTTTCAAAGCCAGAAAACTGCAGACACAGCTGATTGAAAATCAGCTTATCAAAGGTGCTGGCAGTTGTGCTGTGCAAGATTACAGTAAAGTGGGAATTGGGGAACATACCCTTCCCCTTTGCCTTGTGACCTTGGAACTGGTATATATTTATTAACAGTGGTGTGAAGGGCAGTTATTCATCAGCTGCTGATCAATAAGTTCTGCTCAATTTTTGACATTTGATTCAATGAATGAAAGTTTTGACCAACTGTCTGACTTGTGTGTGTGTGTGTGTGTGTGTGTGTGTGTGTGTGTGTGTGTGTGTGTGTGTGTGTGTGTGTGTGTGTGTGTCTGTGTGTGTGTGTGTGTGTGTGTGTGTGTGTGTGTGTGTATGTGTGTGTGTTTATATACAAAGAGAGAGAGAGATTTGCTATCTAAAATCATGGTTAACCCAAAAATATCCTTAATTTGTGTCTAGCAAAGTGTTGCTGTCCTTATAAATGAAACCGTGTTCAACGTTTCATTTCTCTCCTCATTCTCTTCTGAAAATCGTATTGATAGAAATGACTTAGAAGTGACATTGCTTGCAGAAGCATGGCCATTTTATTAACTGCACACCATCTTACAAAATGTGTCTTCTATTTCTGAAGGATAGGCCTCCTCCAGCTATAAAGAGTGCATTTTCTAGACAGCATACCTCTCTTACTCAAAAAGTCTTGAAATGACACGTTCAAGCAAAAAAAAAAAAATTAAAAAAGCAATATAAAAAAAAATATATATATTTTTTATTCTAGCTAGCATATGTCACTACATAAAATACATCTTTGATGAGTGTATGCCATGACACGGTGCATAAACGTAATATGCAACATTTCAGTCAAAACTGTTCATTCTTTCTTCTGTTACTATACATTCAAGTGTACAGATTGAATTTGTAAGATTTTAGCACTGTACAATTTTGCCTAGACTTGGTCACCTTATAGGCGTAATTTGCTCTTCACTACATTCAGATGTCACAGGTATAACAAAATGTTAAACAGATTGTAATTCTGTACTCATCACATGCTTTTTATGTGTTCTTTGGCTACAGTTCATATCTGTGCATGGAATATCCACTAAAGCTTCTCGTCTACCCATGACAGCTATTGAGGGGCATTTGAATTTGCCACACAGGATTATTACTTCCTCGGGTGGATTGTTGTTACCTCCTTTCTGCAGAATAACTTTTCAACCTTCTGCACACCACAGTTAATAAAATTATTATTAAATTATTGAACAGATGTTAAATTGTAGCAAGAGTCTGGTAAGCAAAATTCTAACTATATTAAAATATTTCATGAAGAAGACACTTAAGAAATAGTCATCCCCCAGCTGGAAATGATTTTGATTTGCTCATCAGATGCAAGCATTTCTTTCCTAGAAGGGAACTTACTAATTATTATGGTTACTTACAACATCTGCAGATAATAAGTTTCAGTACTTCACTTTTAAAAGGTCATTTGTCACAATTATATGGTTTCCATCTCCAGGAAGCCAACATCTCCAGCCTTTCACCTGCACTTAAGATATCTTTAAAGGCCTATTTAATTTGCAGCATATCAGCTGGGAATGCCTTCACACTGGGGCCTAAATATAACCTTGGATTAACTAATTCATGCAGCTGTAGAGTTTGTCACCTCTACAGACAGCAAGAGCATTATATTTTCAATATTTTCTTATATCGCTGACATTTGACAGAACCTTCATCACTTCATTTTTTCCACAATAAAATTCTTATTATTTTTTTACCATAATAGAGGAAGGGCTAGGAAGGGAAAGTGAATAAGTCTAAATCTGGTTAAAATCCTGAAAGGTTACCATTACTGTGGTAGAAAAAAGTTAACAGGCAAATGTGGGATTGCTCCCTCAATGAACTTGAATTTATCATATCTTTGTCATTGATTCAATATATGTATTTCATGTAATTTTGAACGAATTCTGAATATCAAAAGAGCAGTCAGCACCTGTTCTGAGGAACAAGATTATATTACAATAAGCACAGTCTACATAAACTGTGAAGAAAATTGAAATTGCATGCCTCATATTGAAAGACGAGATCCACTTGGGTACGTTCTTACATGCTATTTCTAATAATTAAATGTCACTTGGCATGTGTATATATGTCTCAGAATATACATATACCACTTGCCATGTGTGTATATGGGTTCACTTTATAATCTCAAAATCCTGAAATATCGAATTTCAGAATCTTGAGATCATAAAACCGAAAGCCCATAATAGCGAAATCCCAGAAGCGTGGAATTCAAAATCCCGACTTCTATACTAATCATACACCACACACATACACATACATACACCTTCCTCCGCACACACAAACACATGAACCTACCCTACATACAAGCAGGGGGTAAGCCCCCCTGCACCCCCTAGTTAAATATACTAACTCCAAGGTCGCACTACACAAACACACAACACCACTACACAAGCTACATTCCCCTGACACACACATCACAGTAGCAAAGCTCACTGACACACACTAAAGCCCCTACCCAAAACCCTTAGAACATAAACACTTACCTGAATCTCCAGCTATCCATTAACACAGCGCAACACCAGGACCGATAATTCAACATCTCTGAACTTTGAGATTTTGAATTTTGCACTTCTGAGGGTTTCACTATTATGGGCTTTCAGCTTTATGATCTCGAGATTCTGAAATTAGATATTTCAGGATTTCGAGATTATAAAGTGATATATATATATATATATATATATATATATATATATATATATATATATATATATATATATGTGTGTGTGTGTGTGTGTGTGTGTGTGTGTGTGTGTGTATGTGTGTGTCTGTGAGCATATGCATATGCCACTTGCCATGTGTAGATGCTAGGATATATGTTTTTTCTGCCTTTGTGAAGGATACTTATAATGACATGAGGTATTTAATAGTTGTACTTCAGGGCACCTTAATAGAATCATGATGTTCAATAACATAATATCGTTACAGTCTGAGGTATCAAAAAAGCACTTTCAGCTTTTATAAAAGGGCATTATCTCCAATAAATATTCAGGAAGATATTTAACTACTAAAAAGCATACACCATATTTGTCAGTATATACTACTTTTTAATACTTTTGCTTTATTCTACAATACTCCATCTATAGATCTAAATTTCATGGGATTCAGAGGCTGCTTTCCCTCTATACCTTTTCACTGGCAGTGTCCATGGCCATTTTCTACAATAATGTAAACCTAAAATATAATCATGTAAAATTGTAAAATGTGCATTTATCTCTTAATTGCTGCTATATCTGTAACCTCCTATTCTACAGTTTTTGTTATATATTGGTACTTTCTGTTTTGTCATTGATATGACAACTTAACTACCTCTACTCCACTTTTCTGGTTTGTGAATTACTTCACTAGGGCAATACTTTGAAATGGCCAGTTGTAATTATGGTACTACGCTATGAAACAAATGCAAAACAAGATAAAAAAATAAATTAACAGACTGGAGAAGCTGCGTGTTAATGCAGCAGTCCAGGGGAGAGCCATGTACTGTCCCCTGGAAATTGTCACAACTCTGGACTTCCTTAACAGAGCAATTTAGAGAATTGCTTTGCTGAGTTATTTTTTTCTAGGAGTATAAAGTGAAAGCTTTTGATTGTGATCACCGACTCACTCATGTGAGAGTAGTCACTGTATAGATAACCATAGTAATGATGTGGTTTGATGTATGTGTACTGACCTGCATGGGAGTATGGATAAGGGCAGGAATGTGGCTGAGTAAGGGTGTGTGTGTGTGTGTGTGTGTGTGTGTGTGTGTGTGTGTGTGTGTGTGTGTGTGTGTGCGTGTGTGCGTGTGTGTGTGTAAATGTCTAGACGTGTGACAGACAGAGTGTGTGTGCGTGTCTGTGTGTGTTTTAATGTCTAGAAGTGTGACAGAGTGTGTTTGTGTGTGTGTGTGTGTGTGTGTGTGTGTGTGTGTGTGTGTGTGTGTGTGTGTGTGTGTGTGTGTGTGTGTGTGTGTAAATGGCATGTGTGTGGGTTGAATTGTGCATGCAGGAGCATAGATGGGTGAGAATTTCCATGAGTAGTGTAGGTGAGTATGTGGGCGCTTGTTTGCGGATGCCTGGAAGTATAGTCGTGTGTGTGTGTTTGTGTGTGTGTGTGTGTGTGTGTGTGTGTGTGTGTGTGTGTGTGTGTGTGTGTGTGTGTGTGTGTGTGTGTGTGTGTGTGTGTGTGTGTGTGTGTGTGGTTTTTTTGTAAATGTCTAGAAGTGTGACTGTGTGCATGTAGGGGGTGCTTATGCTGTCCTGATGCTGATAGAGATAACATGATCACTGTCAAGACTGACAGTGCAGTGTTCAGTTCAGAGACATGGCATTGAGTCATAAATGAGCTGTTTTTCTGTATGGCTTTACCATATCGCAGAATTGGAAATTCTCTGTGTCATGTAGATTGACTAACTTGTGTTAGCCATTTAGCATGGCTGGACAGAATCTCTCTGAATTCTTCACTATGCCATCCAGTTAGGTGTAGTTTTATTTTTCCTTATAGCGCATATATTTTTCTCCTTGTGTCAGCTGCTGTAAAGAGACTTTGCAGGCAAGAAGCTAGTTCTGAATAGAATTTATTCAGCAGATTCCATACCACTAGTTTAGTTAACAACATTTGTTATCATAAGTGCTATTGCTTGCCATAACTACTATTGCAATAAAGTACTTACCATTCTGTTTATTACACTGGTTCTATCACTGAACTTTAGCATATTGTAGTCATTCAGGCATTATATACGTCATATTTATTAATGTACTGATGACCTTTAATTATAAAATCAATGGTTCTTGTTTGTTTGAACTGATTTTTTAGGAAAAATGTTTGGGATCTTGCCAGGTCTTACCCCTTCCCATCCTCTGTCATTTTTTTTGTAACTTACAGACACCTCTACTAACAAAGAACACCATCAGAAATGGAGCATATTATTTCCTACTCCAAATATCCATCATTTACTGTCCTTCCATTTCCTCTCACTATACAAGTCCTACTACCCCCTTCTATCCTTTACCCTTAAGAATAATATCCCTGGACTGCTAGTACTTCCTCATTATTTAGTTACATCCAAACTAAGTAAAACTACCTAATCTGGCAGGCAGTGTGGAGAATTAAGGCTCAGAGCAGTTAACAGTCTGTTTACTGTGGTACATAGTTTGATTCCTTTAGATATCATTTGTTTTCTATGTGCACATGACCATGTCACTTTACCAAACAGTTCTTTGGGACAGGCTGGAAACTGGGCTAGGCTCCACAATGGCCTCCTGGACTTTATGCATTTCTTGTATTCCAGTCTTTCACTTGGCAGTCTCAATTGGCCAAATGATAAACCTTGTCATTGCTTGCACAGGGTCTGTGTTTAGTTGTGAATGTCCTGTTATGTGCTTAGCAGACTCGGCAGATAATGATTGCACTTAATATATACTCTTCTTCTAAAAAGTCATGTTTAAAACATTATAATGTTCATGGTCTTACTGTCTATGGTTCAGAAACATCCTGCCTCAAACTCAGTTCCTGTTTAGTTTGTGTGATATGCATAAGTTGGTCATGTTAGCAGTTGTGTAACTGCTAAATTATGAAAAGTACATATTGCAATAGGTTTTAAGTATGCATAGATTTCCCTGCATGATTGTCAACGTAGTCTTTAAAACCTGAAACAGTCCAACAATGGCAGCAACATTTAGTCCACAGCATTTCACAATAATATAATTGTTTGTGCTGTTCATTTGGAAAGACATGTCAGATTGAAATATATTATCTGCTTGTTCATCTCATTTGTGAAATGCTAAGCTATGCCTTCCCTAGGTTATTGACTGAGCAAAAAAAAAATCATTTCCCTACTGATGGACTCAGGAGGCTGATGTGCTGTTACAAGTGCTACAATATGACAGTTAAAAACTGAAGAACTAATTTGGTTTCAAGCAAGGCTGACAACAAAAATGTTTAACCGATATTTCTAATTGATCATATCTTTTTCCAGGACAACACATACAATATTGGACTTCAGCAGAGATATTTTGACCCAGTTTTTCTATACAATAAACATCTGATCAGTTTGGATTATTTTAAAAAGCATCTTATTAATACTGATAAGGAATTTGCTTCAAAATATCATCACTATCTGAAATGTAAGCTAAGGCTAAATTACACAAGTTTGGATAGAAATACACAGGAATGTACGTTTTGGCTTCCGCTCCAGACTTTTACAATTACTCATGAAGAAAAATGCATTTTGAGAAGTCCACAGCAGGATAATGCAGTTTGTAATCTTGCAGAAATTCATTAATTCAGTTTTCAGTATACTTCAATATACCCAAGGTCACTGGAGGACAAGATCCTTTCCCCACATTCAGTGGACCCGATACAAAGAACGAATCCCAAATAGACACCAGTCCATCACAAGACATACGTGTGCCAGCCCATTTACACATACTCATGTACACACAGGCACACACTCACATAACCTCTCTTAGGTTCACTTCATTGCAGTACATTTCTGGATCAGCAATATGAACAGGGTGAAGCTACTTTGCTTCACACAGGACAGATTCTCCTACGTGTAGTACTTATTTTCACTGGACCTCAATTGCCACTTTCTCAGTCACTTGTGCAGCCTTGTCAACTGAAATGCATAGATATAATGAGCTAAACTGCTGCATATAATTTGCACTGTTCTGCACAGCAACTGCATAGCATAGATATATATAAATCACTGTACTAAACAATTTACCTTTCATAACAATGCACATGGATGCCTAGGGGCATCACTAGTATAGGCCACACATCCTAACTACTACACTTAGTTGTGGAGCCAAACCTGTAGCTTTTCAGCAGGGCAGTGGTGTGCTTCATAGCAGGGATGGGGACCACGAATTGTGACAGCCTTGTTCAATGTACAGAATAACTTTTATGGCTGAATACATTACACATACACATTTACAGATGCACACACATGCAGACACATGCACTCACAGCACACATCCAGTTTCATGGGCAGTTTTTAAAGGGTCACAAATTCACCTAGCTGTACATCTCTACAGAAATGTTTTTAGAAATCCAGTGAGTTATTAGAACCTACAATCTGTTACCTATTTCCTCTCCTTTTATATATTATTAGCATTTGTTGATTGAACAAAATTGCCCCTTTTCAGCACAGTCCCAGGGAGAACATTAACAAAATACCAGAATATGCAGCTAGAATAAAAACAAAAATAGTCATATTGTTTAATATTAATAACACAGCAATAAGTCATACAGTCATATATCAAACAATGGCTAAATATCATTATGATTTCTGTTTTTACTACATGATAGGTGATAGAGTACAACAAAGTGAATAGCACCTGGAAGTTAAGTAAAGGAGATGGAGGCTACTGTATGATTTGTGCAGCAATCCAATCAGAGAGTTCCAGAGATGTGATGGGCAATAGTGTTTATGGAGATGAGAGAGTAAAGTGATAATGGGGAAGATGGTGAGAGTGGGAACATGGGAAAATTTAATGAAGAAAAGGCATAGGAAATATGTTGTAGAAAGAGGGAAAGGGAATAAGGCACTATAGTATGTAAATAATTCCTTTCTGTTCATAGTTAACCTTTCACATTTCTCAGACATGACACTGTGCATCATTAGCAGACCCCCACCATCTTTTCTTGTCTCCAGAGAGAATTTCTAGTAGTTTTCTTTGGATTTCATCCCACTATTTCAGTTTATTTAATTCTGTGACCTCCAGGGCCACATGCAGTGCTCTAATCAGGGTCCTACAGAGTGTAAACCTTACTTCTGTGGTTCTGGAGAATACCCCTTACATATGTGCCCAGGCAGTCTGTTGAATGCTGCCTCTTCCCTTTCACATTGCTTGCAGGCAGTCCAGTCCAGGTAAGATCAACACCTTCCTGTTCTGCTGCCATCAGTTCTACTCTGACAGCAGGCACTTCACACTGGTGCTGCTGTGGCCTAAGTGCAGTGATTAAGGTTATTTGCACTGAACCTTAATTGTCACCTTTTTCATCTACTTGTTCAGCCTTTCCAAATCCTTCACTAGGCTCTTCCCCCATCATGTCACTGCTGCATCTGTCTTTGTCTCATCAGCAAAGACGCTGATCCTGTTCTCCATTACCTGAAGCAAATACACATCAGAGCACTAGACCCAGGAGAGAACCCTGTTGTATTGAATTACCACTTTCTTGATTCCTGATAATGTCCTTCTCCCCACAGTCCACTGTGTCCTACCAAACGTGGCTATCCAGTTTCTCAATCTTACTCTTACCCATAAGTCCCACCAGCTTTCTTATCAGCAGCCTTTGTGGGACAGAATCAGAAACCTTGCTGGTGCCCAGGATGACCATGTCTAGCTGTAGTTCCTTGTCAAATTCATCTGTTCCTCAGAAATAAGATCAGATCAGGTATAACTGATAGCTCTGTCTTACTGTGAACACATTCTGGTCAAATTTATATTTGCTCTTTACTTATACTATATGCTTTGCCCTCAGCTTCTCTACATTAATTTCCCTACTACTAGTTCTGTTATGGTTGCAAGCATGATGTTCCTAATTTTTTTCCTGCTTCCCCTTTTGTATAAGAGTACCGCAAGTGCTCTCTTCCAGTCGTCTGACATTTCTGCACTAGCCAGTCATCTGATGCACATCTTTGTCAGGGGCTCTAGCAATGCAATGGGCAGATTTCTGAGAACTCTGGGAAGTAGTGTATTTGCTCTTTGTGTTTCATTCTCCATAAAAGTAGCCAAACAGTTACATCAGAACACATTACGTCTTGATCCTGGTATGTGTGCAGTTTCCCCATTCTGCCATGTCTCTTTCAGTCTCCACAATTAAAGCAAGGGGAGAGTGCTATGTTTGGAAGAAAACATTTACTCAATGCCCCTGCTTTTTCCTAGTTTTCTTTGATTTTTGTGCCTGTCTTTGCTCAATGTGGCCATTTCTATCTCCCTCCCTTTCTTCTATCTGATATATACCTATAATCCTTCGACTTGCCTCTTGATCCCTTTCAGCTTTAGTCCTGGATACCCTAACCATGCTTCTTACTAGCCTCATTGTACTACATATCCTTCACCTCACCAAATCCTCCTTTTTTTATTTCTTGTAAGCTCTATTGTTTCCCCTAATTACTAGTTTCACATTCCTGTAAAGCCACATTGACCTTCTCTTTTTCTCTTATTTTATCTTTCACATGCCCCTGGGCATAGCCAGAATACTCCAGTTCTGTCCCATTCCCATGGCTTGTTTACTACCTTAGGATGCTCCCAGTCTCCTAATTCATCCTCAGCCATGACCCGAAGTACAAAATACAGAAAGAAAAACTGTTCAAAAGTTGTGGGTTTTTTGTTTTTGTTTTTTATTAAATTTAACATTCACCCATGCACTAGACCATACAGTGACAAAATGTCCATGGGCTGATTCTGCCTTAACTCTGATGCCTATTTCACATACTGCAGTAGGTAGAACCACTTTCAAAATCCTGTTCTTTCTGGTACAGACCTGCCTAGGTTGGATGATTCCAACATGGACCAAGACATGGATCAACTCCTTCTTATTCCCTTCCCCATTCCTTCACTCCTGATTTGGCATTCTTCCACCTCTCTGACCTCACATTTGATGCCTCCATTACTTGGTGTTCTTTCTTCTCCCTGACTACACATTTGCTGCTCTCGTGTAGATGGTTATTCAGAGGTTAATTAGGTCTATACTAGGAAAACAACAACTGGGGTGTTTATAAGGCTAGCCATCCAAAAGAAATGTATCCCAAGGGCTATTTTATCCTAGAAGTTATTTTGAGGGGTGCACATTAGTTAGGGCATAATTTAATGGCTGCCTCTGTCCATCAGAGATATAGGTCAGAGGTGAATTTCCAATTTTCAATCCACTTGTCAATGTTACACTTGACATGGATGAGAAGCCTACTCCAGAGAATGGGACTTCTCTGAGATACACACCTGTCCCTCCAGCATTTACTATTTAATGTGCAAGTAAAGTTTACATCCTTGAATGTATTAGTTCTGATGCTGTCAGTTTTGCAGATGTGCAAAAGTTCCCTCAGGACAGGATCCAAGGATGCCAGGCATAAATCGCTACTCAGTATTCTGTAGGAAACAGAGTATAGGGATACAGCTTTGAGACAATCTGCTTAGATCATTGTTCATATTCATTTGTGAGAGACTTCTGTGGAAATTCTAGTTGTTTCATGTTCTTGGCAAGGTACAGAATGAATAGACAGCTATACTCAATGATGGCCTAATGATAGTAGAACAAAGATTTCCCTTGACCTAGATGCCATCCTATTACTTATAAGTTGAGTGACATAATAAATTGCTTACTCTCAACATGAGTTCCTAAATCCCTGACTATTGAATCTACTTTTAGTGGTGTTTTATTGAATAGGCAATTTCCTGGGGTGGCCTACTTCACAAAAGGTACTGTTTTACATTTCTTGACATTGAATTTTAAACTGTGGCTTTTATACCAGTCATTCTTCTGTGTTACACCTTCCTGTAAAATTTTAATATCGTGGGAGGTTTCTATGATCACTCCCAGCTGGCAGTCATCTGCAAACGTGGCAAGCCAGAAGACCTTGACATTGGCTTAGACTCCTGAGAAATATATGTCAAAGAGGAGTAGACCCAGTACAGAGGGTGGAGGTGGCCTCTGCAATCCTAAATTCCTGGGTCCTATCTCAGTTTGTTATCCAATAGATTACAAAGGGGTTTAAGCCTAATTCTATGAGTCTGTTTACAATGCCTGAGTGGGGTATTGTATCAAATGCCTTAGCTAGGTCAAGGTAAGTAGTATGAACCATTTTGCCCTTATCCATTCCCGTGTTGACCTTCTCAAAGAACTTCACCAGGTTCTGTAGGCAAGTCCTGCCTTTGATGAAACCAGACTGAGATGGCTTCAGTGTCTGAAGATTTTCTATGTCATTGTTAATGATTTCCATCATAATTCATTCCATTGTTTTGCATATGAGACTAGTCAGACTAAAGGATCTGTAGTTCCCAGGATCCATTGATGACCTACCTTTATGCAGGAAGATGACTGACATGGTCCTCCATTCACATGGCAAAAAGCCAGTTTAGTGGTAATAGATGAATAGTGATTTTGGTGGCCATGATATTTCATATTTCAGGCTATTTAGGAGGCACTCTAGGATATTACTAGGGTCTATTAAAGCCTTAGAGAGTTTCATTGGAGCTCAATTTTTCATCCAGAAGATTTGCTATATATCCTGGTCCCATGAATGTGGCTATATTTACCAGCAGTTTGGAACACTATTGTGTGCTGCCTTTGAGTTTTAAGGCATAGATATAGAAGGCCTTATGTTTGTCCTTGGGGGTTGCTATCTCTTCTTCAAAATATGCTTTGTTGGACTTAATCTGTCCTCTCGGTTGTCAGTTCAGTTTGGTGTTATGCTTCTTAATTTTAACTATGACTTTTTTTTTTCTTTTGTTGTACAACTTGTTTAATTTTGGTTTCCACCAGGGTGGTTTAGTTTTTGAGATAGTTTTGGTCTTACTTCTGGTAGGCACAGTTGTCTATGTAATCACTGACATAACTGCATAGAGCTTCTATGAGTAATTCCTCATTGGCTGCTGTGTTGTCTGAGTTTGGAGGGTTTCGAAATTTTGATAGGTTATCACTTATGATAGTTTTCCTCGTAGTAGTCCAAAATGTGACAGGGTTTACTGTGGTTGCAAAATTAACTTTTATGTCGAAACAGACTGATTTGTGATCTGACCTTACCAGAGAAGACAAACACATGCGTGGGAGTTGAGGGGTAAAGCATTTTCCTATGTTTGAGAGTACCAGGTATAGTATGCTTGCACCTCTAGTAGGCATTTAGACTATCTTGTCCAGGATGCTTGTATTTCCAAAGTCTAGGAATCTCTGTGGCTGCAAATATGGGGTCATGTAGGATTTCCCATTTACAGAGAGGAGTCCTACTAGATGGGCAATAAAATTACCCCATGAGTACAGTACTTGACTGAATGGTGAATATCTTCAAAAGGTCTAAGTAAAAGCTATGGGTTTCATGGAACATTGCTTATAAGATATGGTATGGGACTTTGTCCATTGTAATCTTGACAAGGAGGAACTCCTACATGTCAACCTGTTTACCAACCTAGAGGTATTCGTGCTACTGATGTTACATCCATGTTTAGAACTTGTCTGTGCAGTTGCTGGTCTAAATGTGTATAAGAAATTGAAGCCTTGCACTGCCAGGGTACTCTCTGCAGCTTTAAGCCATATCTTAGTAACTGCACAGATGTCTGCATTCTCCTGGGTAAGGAGAGCTTGGAATGAACGGAGTTTCTTCTTTATGCTCCTAGCATTGGATATTAACACCTTTAGAATTATTTGGGTAATTTTTGCTAAATTTTAAGTTTTGTCATTTTGGGCATTGCATAAAAAAGTGTCTGTGGGGTAGAGCAATGTTTTGGCCAATATTTGAAAGCTTAAAGGGGAGACATGCAGACCATCCTTGGTAGAGTAAAGTGGATTGTTAACCATGTCCTCTCACACTGACACATGTTGTACCCCCCTAGAATGACACTAAAAACTAAGACAATTATTAAATTCAGTCATCTTCTGCACATATTGTAGAATCATCCTTGGTGACGGTAGAATGCTGCTCATTCCTAGACACATAATACCCTTTGAGACATAGTCTGAGAGCTACATGATGTCTGTCTTCATGTAGTCTAGAGAGGTACATCTCAGGTCATTTAAACCTACATGGACTAACAATGAATGATATCGGCACCTGTGGTGTAATAATTGAGTGCATAATAACTTAGTGGATCCTGGCCATGAGAGGTGACTGACATTATTTTCTCCCTGTTCAGCCTGATGAGAAGGGGGCATCAGTATGGTATACAACGGAGTCCCCAATGACTAGAGTTCTGTGTAGTTTATTGACTTGCCTTATGGGCTTGGTAGTTGAGGATTCACTGGGTATGGCTGTATGTGTAGTGTTAGGCAGTGTTTCTGTTGAGTGTTATCAGATTTGCTGAGGATAATTTTTGCAGACGGAATGTCTGGGAGGTCTGTCAGGTTTGGGAAGAGTAAATGTAAGTTTCTCAGCATAAGTAGGGCTTTATGTGGAGTGCAAACTATGTTTGATGGGTGTAGAGTGTCTGTTTCTGACAACCAGATTCTTATTTTGAGTGTTTGTATTAAAGAGTTTTGCTCCAGAGACATTGTATATACATTTCTCCCATATTATGTTTGTTTCTTTGAGGATTAAATGGTTATCAGTGAACACTGGACAATTGTTAAATTGTCTCAGGATAGCCATATCCCTCAAACAGGCTGTTAAATAATTGAGATAGTGCATATCCATGATGTCAGGTCCTTTACTGGGTGAGTTACAAGATGTGGTGTATGATGGGTAAGCAGTGAGCTGACTAAGGATGGTTTTAGAACTAGTAACTAGACTAAACTAGGCTATATAATACTGAATTCAAGTGGCAAGTACTAGTATAGTTTTAGAGGAAGTGTTATAGGGAAGATTTGCTTTTTAGTTGCATGTGTCTATATAAGGCACTACTAGAAATCCACAGAATTTATGCAGGCACTAAAACACAAGAAACTGGCTTCTACACCCTATGATCAATAAAACAAATGCAATTACAGCTTTCTTACGTGTTTCCTAACTCAGAAAGACCCGACCACCGCATACTGCCCCTAGATGGAATATCCTAGTGTTTTTAAGGTAAAAAACAGAAAAAAAGATTGCTTGAGAGTATATGCTCCCTCAGAACAACTTTATCCATATCTATTCCTTCTGTGTCATTCTTGCATGGCCTATTAATTCAGGTATCTCCATGTTCTATCCCCTGTTGTCACTGACTCGTGTTCCTCCAGTTGTGATGCCAGCAATGCCTACCCTCCTTGCATTCATCCCTCGCCGCTGATCTTCCTACCCTAACTCCTTATATCGCAGACTAAGATAATATGGGTATGCTTTGAGTCACCCTTATTCCTCTTGTATTCTTAGTGTCTCTTCCATTTACTGCAAAAACATCTATTTCCTCTTCTGTTTCTTTTATCCTCTCACCTTCAGTCACCTTTGTTTAAAGATGTAGTTGTTTAAGACTTACCTTTCCCACATGGTACTCAGCACAGCTGTCTCTTCGGCACTGTGATGCCAACTACATTTAAACCTCTTTATGGAAGTTACTGGTACACTGTTTTTCTTAAACTATTGAATAACAAAAATTGTTTCATTGGGCCAAAATGCCTGAGGAAGCTGTTTTGATTTTATATTTACCAGCACACATCTTATAATAAGCCTACATTTAAAATTGACAGCTACCTCCTTATCTGAAAGTAAATATTTATACAATGTCTTCCTTAAGCACTATTACACATGTCTGGTGGACGGTTGGCATAATGGTTAAGGAGTTTACCTTACAGACACAAAGTACAGGGTTTGATCCCCACATGTGGCTTAAAATGGCCCACAAGGGCAGTTAGTTTAGTACTAATCTATGAACCTGTAATATCATTTTGTCTTTGAGTATACCAAATCCCTTTCCATGTAGTCACCAATAACTTTGATGTGAAAGCTCTAATGCTAAGCTCCCCTGTGCCCCATTTGTCAAGTCTCATAAATTACCAGGATAGAGTAATGTTTATTTATCTTATTTTCTATTTCCATTTGTTGCTTTGCATAATCTGTCTGGGCAGACAGATTATTGTCAGTGGAGTCTCAGTGATAAAAGTTCCACAAAAAGATATATACAGTTGGCTTGTCAATTGCCAGTTAGCATAGAAAGCTATTAGTACATTCTTGTTACAATTTATACAAGTTATGCACAATTTAAGCAGTGAAAACAGATCCATAGCCAAGTCAGCTAGTAACCTGTACAGTTCACTGACTGGCGGCCCCATTCAACCCAGAGTTGAGGACCAAAGAGAAAAAAATGTCTAATAAATTAAGGACCAAAAATTCCTTGGAACTGCAGAAGCTACAAGGAGGAACAACAATCTCCATTAAATGGCCATAAAATCATTGTTTTAAATGACTGGTAGTAATGTACTAGTGTCCAATCAGCAACTCTTTTTTGGTGCAGTTTATCCCAGTCTAACAGCTTGTGTCCAGGGGAGCAAATCCTGCTCCCCCAGCTATTCTACTGGAAAACATGAGCTATAATTTGAAGTATTAACATTTAAATGAAAAGAAAGTGAGAGTAGACAGTGGCTATATGTAAATAGAGGATGAAAGAAGTCAATGACAGGATGAGATAGAAATGTAGAGAGTTAAGCAAGAGTAGAAATGCATGCATGAAAGGTAAGGATAGACAGAAATGTATATATGCTCACAAGGATTAAAATGCGAGTCTGAAATGGTCTAGAGAAGTTAATATGGAGTTTCTCCTTAGATATTCCAAAGCAGGTTCTTCAAGTTATCAATTAGCTTTTAACATTTGTTGATGACTTTTTGATTTGCTTCTGTTCCAACTTCTCTTTTGCAACATGAACTGAGTATAGGCTAAAACTGGGTATTGATTTACAAATGAGTATTTGGTTCAGATTCTGAGACTTGTGTTGTCTAGGTGGATTACTTCTACCAATGACATTTCTGATTGATGAACGTTTGGTTACATTAGCAGTTTTCAGCTGCGCCACTGGTAATGTGTGTTGGATTTCAAGCCATTTTAGTTACACAATTTTACTAAAGGTAATTTTTTTCAAGTATCAAATCTGCATATTCAAAGAAGGCTGTCACGTTTCAGTAATGAATGTAAATTTGTGTGTTTTATTTTATTTTTTTAAGTTGATATGAAATCAGTAAAAACAAACATTTTTTCTATTGTTCCGGATGTTGGTGGGATAATTATTTGGCTAGCACAATAATTGCACTTTTCAAATAATCACTTACACACACACACACACACACACACACACACACACACACACACACACACACACACTCATATGTTAGGGGTACTATATAGAAACCTCCCAGACAGACTTTCTCCCCTGTACAGCAGGACAATTTTTTAACTATATTCCATCATCAATAAAAATGCAATCCATATGGATGATTTTAACAACAAACACTAAATGGGTAAAACTGTCATCAAATACAGATGTTCCAATTTAAATCAACACTCTTACTCAGAACTGCTTATAGCAAATAATAAATAGCAATAACATTGTTCAAGGTGGTGGTGTCTTAAATATCATACTTGGAAACATTTCTTGTAACCTATGTAGTTAACATAGATCTTTAACACTGGAGTAAATCCAACTTGGTCATAAGTAAATAATTCTTCTTAGACGTTTATCATTGGAAACTATGAAGAAATAAATGTAAATACACTGGAGTATTTTTCTTAGTGGCCCAAGTAAACCTGTTTAATATACTATGGATGTCTTTTGTTACCATTCAGTTCTACATTCAGGAATTCATACTGGTAAAACACAAACAAAAATAGCACATTCAAGAAAAAAATATTTGACAAACTAAAAAATATAACATATACAATGGGGAAAAGATTATTGCATATGATTCAAAAATTATCAAAGTTATAAAAGTGTAATCCTGCTGTAATTTTGATGTCCATTGGTGCAACGCTTAGAAATGAGATAAGTGCAATTTTAGGGAAATATATGCTACATCCAAAATTGCTCTGTACTGGAGAATTCAATTTGTTCCAAGATTCAGTGATCTCTCTGCTATTTTTTATAAGTAGTATGGGTATAGGAGTGCATTCGTCCCACATCAAACTACATGGGGAGATGGACGCCTGTATAATTGCTTCTAATATATAAAAATGACTGTACCAATTCATTATTATTTCCACCGAATTGTGATATTTTTTTTTAGGTTTCAACACTCACACGTTTGAATCTTAATCTTCAGATGAAACACCCACAAAAATAAGTCTAGATTAAATAAAGTACAAAAACTACATATCTTCTCAGGTATCTCCAGATCCTATAAACTTAACTTGGTCTCAAAAAGAGAAAGTAGTAATAAGAAATGCTTTAATCAGAAAAAGGAGCTGGAAAATTATGAATATAAGTTATCAATAAACAATCAAATTAACTCCAAGCTACAAAACATGGAAACATTTTGTGAATCCTTCAATAAGCAAATACAAATGACAGATTTTTAAAGGACACACTCCTTATAAACCAAAGTATATAACTGCTGTTACAAATAAAATAGTTGAAGTTCCATTAGACCAGCCAACATTCCTCATGGTTTCCTACAATGGCTCAAGGAAAACCTAATAAAATCCCAACAAACCATTATGAACAAAATGATAGTATCTAGAGACATTTCTGCTATATGGAGGTAAAATATAGTTATCCCAGTTTATAATAAACACATTTCTGATATATGGAAGTAATATGTAGTTATGCCAGTTATAGTAAACAACAGACAGAGTATAAAGGATTAGTCCAGATAAAATCACTTTAGCTAGCATAACAGGAGACTCTCTTTCCCTGATACCCTTCCAGTGAGAGTAATAAAGACACCTTGTTGAAGTTTACAGTAGTTTATTCAGTTAAGCAGGTAGATAGATACAGTTACCCAGTTTATAATAAACATATCTCTGATATATGGAGGTAAGATATAGTTATCCCAGTTTATAATAAACATATCTTTGATGTATGGAGGTAAGTTATGCTTATCCCACTTTATAAAAAAACACACCTTTGATATATGGAGGTAAGTTATGGGTATCCCAGTTTATAATAAACACATCTCGGATAAATGGAGGTAAGATATAGTTAGCCCTGTTTATAATAAACACATCTCTGATATATGGAGGCAAGATAAGGTTATCCCAGTTTATAATAAACACATATTTGATATATGGAGGTAAGATATAGTTATCCCAGTTTATAATGAACACAGCTCTGATATGTGGAGGTAAGATATATTCATCCCAATTTATAAATGCAGACGTGGGAGTCATATTTGACCAAAACAATTTTGACTAATTATCCTGACTGATATTCTGTATACATTATGAAGAGAGTCTAAACCAAGGTTACAAAATGACATAAAGGGAATTACTGTCTTTCTTTTTATAATTATTGTTGAAGGCAGTGATCATTTTCAGACCCAGCCTGGGGAACATACCATTATAAATGCATTAATAAAGTTTCAAGGTTTACACAAGCACATTTCACATAGGTCATGAAAAAGCAATTTCATAATGAAAAATATAACAACAGCTATAGTTATAAATGCTACAAAAAGTAGTTTATTATAGAACATAACATGACAAAAAAAACATAATGATGAAGGTTAGAAACATAAGATCAGTGAGTAAAACAGGATTACATTAGTAGGAAGTACTGGTTGTATCAAAGGCATGCACATTAATTGCATAGTTAAGAAGCAGAGGACTTGGAAACATATGAAACAAATAGCTGTGCTAAAGCGGTAGAGATGAAGAGCAGCTGGGAAGAAGAGATGAAGAATAGAGTATAACTGTGCACTTTATTTATAAATGAGATTACAGGAACAGGATTTGAAGAAAACAAATTCTGTCAATCAGCAGTATAAGATGCTGTATTTAAAGCATAGAGATGAGGTAAAAGGGTAAGAAAAACTGGGAGAAGTAATATTATATGAAGTGAAACATTTACATTTGGCCTCTTTAAATAATTGTGCTCTGATTTTGAGACAGAAAATGAGATAGTTTGCTAAGCATTTTAAAACTGGAGAACGTATTCCCAAAGTTTTTTATAAAGGATAAAGAAGGGATGGTTTGTGAAATTAAACGTAGTTTGGGGAGTGTTCACAGTAAGGGCAGTGTGGGAATATACTCTGAGGTTACAGGGGAATTCTGGTGATTAGACTAGCAGCAAGAGGAGGAAAATTTGTAGTTGAAACAGTTTCAGTAGTGAAGAGAAGCAAGTCAACTATTTGCTTCATTGAGAGCCAACCAGCTTTCTGTCTAATGATACAGTGGGGTCATTAATCAGAGAAAGAGTAATGCATTGCATTGTTTTACTGAAGAAAAGCTGGAGACTCTTTAGATTTCTTTATTTTTACAGAAGTGATTTTTATTTTCAAACAAAGATTTGTAGATCAATCACACAGTATTATATGTATCAATCAATCTGAATAACTATATACAATATTTACATTCAGCCTGACATAAGTGAAAGAAATTAAACAAATATAAACATAGTTAATAAATTCAAATATACAAAAATCAGAGAGAGACTGGATTCAATTGCATAGTTTCGATCAATTGCAAAACTTTTCTCCAAGGATTATTGACTAATGGCTTAGGATACATTCTGACTTCTTTGATTTTAACCTCCGTCAATGCTGTCTTCTTCAGCAGAGATAAAATGTCTTCCATTTTAGGCGCTGTATTGGAATTCCATCTACTTGTTATGCATTTCCTGGCAATTGCTAATATTGTCCAAAGCAAATACAAATTTATTGTATTCAATTGGGGACCTTCATTTACTTTTAATAGTATTAGAGCTTTAGATAAAACAAATGAGTCTATAAATAAAGCCTGTAGGAAGTTGTTAATATTACTCCAGAAAATTTTTATATTAGTACAGTCATAAAAGATATGATACCAATCAGCTTTAAATGTTTGCTGACATCTCCAACATAGTCCATTTCTGGAGAAAGTAATTTTAGCAATTTTATCGCACATTTAAAAATCTCTATGTAAAAATTTCTAATTGAATATTCTCCAGTATTGTGAGTTGGATGTGAGTTTAACAGAAAGTAAAATATTTGATTTGTTTTCTGGTGATAAATATATTGACTAACCTTGTTATATGTTGCCAGTAGATTGGTTTGGATATTGTTTTATAGGTTATTATCTCTCTAATAAATTTGAAATAGAATTCTTCATATTTTGATCTTTGTAAATTACTCCAAACGGCCCATTTATGAATTTTGGAATATTTTCATAAGAATTATTAATTATTCTACACAGATCCTGAGAATATAATAAGATGCTCTGACATATTAACCAATCTTGTGATGATATTCCATAGGATGTCTTTACATATTGAATATCCAAGACCTTTAGATTTTTAATGCATTGTTGCCAGCAAAAAAAATCCTTTGTTCCTAAAATATGAGAACTTCTCTACGTATGCTCTCAGGAAAGTTCTTTATAATGGTAAAAGCTTGTAGGATACCTTTATAAAGAGCTGATCCTGTGACATGATATAGAAAAGGAAAGCTTTTCTTCAGTAATATATGGAAAACCATTAGCTTATTGTGAAGAGTTCCTGACTTTTGTTAAGTTCTTGCATTGATTGAAGAGGTAACAGTAGCACTTGTCGCAGGACTGGCAACCCATAATACATTAATCATGTTAAAGAATTTCACATAAGAAAACAACCTACAAGCTAAAAATATTACCTGTCAATCCATGTATAAGTCAGTGAGTAAGGCACTGAATAAGCAATAGGACACAGCAAGTGAAGACAGTGGTACCTGATTACCTCAATAAGGGTCAACAATCATTTAGCAGAGGGCTGTATATTATACCACTTCTAATTAGGCTATTCCTTTCAGATACAAAAATGGGAAAATGGGTGGTAGATACCCAAATATGCAGGTGATTACCCATCTGGTAAACTTGATTACTTCAACATAAGATGCCAAAATTCTCCAAATAATTTACAAAAAGTAAATACCTACCGCAGTAGCAATGGCTTCACCTTTAATGTCAGTAATTGTAACATCATGACACAACACAAAAAGACACGTATTGTAATGATAAAAGTGATGGTCAAATCATAAAAATGATTCCACAATTAAAGTTCCAGGGACAAGATATGCACAATTTTCAATGTTAACCAGTGTGTGCATCTACCAGAATAAGGGAATATAACCTTCAGCCCTTGTAATTCTAAGGAACATATTCAGTCACTTCAGGAAAATCACTGTCCCACCTTATATCTCACCTCTTTGACCTATTGTCAAATAAACTTAACAGTCTTTAGTCTTCAAAGAAGATGACTGGAATAACTTGAAATGTACAATTCATTACTAGAAAACTCAGATATTTGCAACACTTAAGCTTTTCAACATGACTTCAGAAACTGTAATTACATTCTCTTTCCTTATAATTACTTAACTGTGAGCTTTACCTGGTTTACATGGCAATATCTAATATGGATGTACTTGAAAGTATCTAGCCAGAAGCTCCTAGTATAAGCTAACATTAGATTGGAAATCTTAACACTACCCATAATAGAAAAAAATGCCAGGTACATTAACACTTTCTACCACGACTAATTTTTAACTTATTTCAAACAATATCTTGGTACTGATATAGGTTGTGGAAAATATTAACACGGTGTTCTGGAAGCATAGTTCTTAAATGTGAATAGGTTGTAGGCTTGAAAACTTAACCTGTGAACCTTTGAGTCTGGATCACCCCAAACACCTTTCTATACAGACTAGTGAAAAACTGAGCTGCACTCATCTTTGCACATTCATTCTTAAGTATAATTACTGTAGCTTCATACTAAGGTAATTTATTACTGCGCAGGAGTCAGAGCAGCATTGGCTAGGTTATTACTTTGCAACCCTAATATTTTCAAGGAACCCATCATATTTCATTGTTTTGTTAATAATGTCTTCCAGATCTTGGAAAGGCACTGCCTGAGATACCCATGGGAAGAGGTCTTCCAGATTATACAAATGTAAAGACTGCAACAGAATCTGAAAGAATAGGTATTTTCCAACTACTGAGAAATGTCCTGTAGATTTACCAAAAATAAATAAAGCAAATAGTTTAGGAATAAAGAATACAGCTGCATAAGCAATTTATGGTCAGATGAGGGACTAAGGAAAGAAAAATATTTGGCTAAATGTTAGATTGATTTTTGCTTGTTAATTGGATGATTAGTTTAGCTTGTCAGGCATCTACCTTGAAGACAAAATATAATGGTCCTATTAGCAAAAGATTTGAAGCATGCACATATCAGAACAGACCAGGAGGAGTCTCACTTCTGAAAGCTTCTCAGCAGAATATATATTAGAATATAAAGTCAGGGTAGGATAGGCAGCATTATAAATGGATGCATCTTAAAACAGGCTTAAGCTTACCTGAAACTATTTCTATTACAATAACACAATGCAGCATACTGTATACTAATATCATCTACTGAGTACACAGTATGGACTGTTAAAATGCATTTGAAAGCTTTATTAAGGAGCAGCATTAATCTGCATGTACATATGTCTAGATACACAGTGGTGTGGGTTAATATCTGTAAAGACTTGCTAGCCACATTACAAAGAAAAAAGTAGTTAAAAAGATAAGGTACTTAGAGAAATGGGGTTAAGGCTTTGGGCATGGATCTATTGAATGACAATACTGATGTGGGACTTGTATGGATTGATAAGGATGTACACCATGTAGGAGGCTGAACTATTATAACAAGAGCACAAGTTACCATTGTATGCAGTGCTGAAAATGAGGCAAGAGGGAGTTAGTGTCGGAATGAGGGTTGCGTGAGGAGCAAAAAAATGGAAAATGATCATGAAGGGGAGGGAAAGATGTGGGCAATGGAGGAGGAGGAGGACTTGTCGGGTCAGGAAGAGGAAGACCAGATGGAGCAGACATAGGAAGTGATGTGGGAAAATGATTTAAGAACATGTGGGTAGAAAAAAAACAGAAATAGGAGCAAGAGCCACAGGAAAAGTCATACAACTGGATGGGAATAGAGAATGTGAGAAACTGGCGAGGAGGAGATTAAGGGATCAGAAGGGTGAGGTAGGAAGGGTGGTGCAAAGAAAGTACAAGTGAGAGATATAGTAATAAAGGCAGAGAAACATAATGCATGCTAGACAAAAATAACTGGATGTAAAAGATACTCACCTGACCAGGGGTAGGAAAGGAAATGGGGCAGGAAGGAGGTAGTTATAGCAATGGAGATGCAGAGAAGGAGCTGAAAGAGGAAATGATGAATGGTGGAATGGCTAGAGATGGATGGAACAGAACAAACAATTCAATCAAACTGCTGAGTCAAAAAGTTGTAAAGGAAGCTGCCACATGGGTTAACCCATCAACAGGAAGACTAATGTAAGATTAATTTCTTTCTTTCTTTCTTTCTTTCTTTCTTTCTTTCTTTCTTTCTTCTTTCTTAATAAATTCCTTTTCTATAAGGAATAAGCTGCATATTTATTCCTTACTCCTTATCTATTAAAGATAAGGAAGGATCAGCACTCAGGATGAGAGTACAGCGAATTAGACATCCAGGTATTTGGTCACTGGGGACACCATCACAAAGCAATTAAGAAAGGAGGGCGGCATGATTGCCAAAGCTTAGAAAGTGTCAGTACTATACCTGGGCTTACTCTGGGTATGGCAAGTTATACACTGATATATGAACACAAAAGATGATGTGCATCACACGTGTGAATCAAACACTGCAATTTGTTTTCTTTCTACTGAAACACCAAGCTTTAAACATGCAATGAACAATCATAGATACAAAAAAAAAAAACACTTTTTGTTAACTATTCTTCCAAACCATCATTTTGATTTTAAACATCATTTAGCAAATTGGAACAGTTCAATATCTCACTTCAATAAATCTTAAAATGTGAGAAAGGCTAAATCAAATGACTCTAAATCAAATGACTCCAAATCCCAGAAGTCCAATCTGTACCCACAATGTCACACATAAAACCTCACTACTCCCAGGTTAACCTTAAGACCAATTTTCCACCTAACTCCTCACCCTCCCCTTATCTGACTTAGATTTCTCTTTCGGTTTCCTGTCTGTCTGAGTTCTTTAAGTCCTTAGACTATCTGTCTTCAACTATATACCACTCCATTTAGTTTCCTTCTTACATCCTTTCCTAATCACTCTTCCTATTCACCAACCCCAAGTGAAGGATCTCTACCTTATCCATTTCTGTACAACTCTTTTTTTCATCCAGACAGTCCAAAGAGTGCAGGATTCAAAGCTCAGGTGAAGCTTCTTACCACATATTCCTTCTCACATTTCTCTACATTTATCTCAGATAAATGTTATATTTAGATTTTTCCAAGACATATAAAGAGTTCTAGATTCCTCTACCCTAAATGTCTAGCACTTTCCTTCCCTATCTTCAATATCCTCTTCAATTGTGCTGGAATCATGAACCATCTATATATCACCCCACACTGTAATGGTGCAGGTACGGTCCTTAATTAACCAGCTTTGTGCAGCACTTCTCTTGACTCCTTTTAAATACATTTTACTAGTCCCTATACTTACATCTCAATCTGAATTTTCTCAATCAGCTGTTACATCTTTGAAAATGTACTTTCTACATGATGAATTGCAACTGATATCTTCTTTGTTCAACTCCTCTACCACTTTTCTTTCCATACGATTCTGTAATTTTGTAAAGAAGTTAGGATCCATGCATCACTAACCAAATCTTTGGTGCTAACCTCAGTTGCGTGGACTGCAGTCATCCTCCTTCCCATCTAGCATAACCATCTAACCTCTTACCACTGCTAGAACTATCCTTCCTTCAACATTTTCCAGTTACAGGACTTCACTGACAAGAGAGACCCGAATAACTGGGTATCTTTACATTTGAAGTTTTCCACATATCTTCCAGAAGAAGAAGAAATGAATAAAGTCTCCTCTCTTTTTAAATCTCATCATGTAATCTTCAAAAACTGTCCTCATCTTCTACTCATAGTTCTTACTTTATTCAAAGTCCTCATTTTAATCCTCTTTTTCTCTGCATTCCCAAACTACCTATTAAGTAGCAGCTGCCACCACATACAAGTGAAAACCAGGCATAGTCCACCCTCCAAAGTTCATTCTGAATGTTAACACTTCCTCTTGCTATTCTACATCCTTTACTCAATTACCTTTTGTCAGTTTTCTTTAAGCATAGATACTGGAACAGATACAGGGCTTTAGGAATGTCCATTACCTGTATAATATGATTTCTATCTGGCAACATATGTTCCTCCACTTCCTTAATAACCTAAGGATTCAGTCATACAGTCCTTTATAGAACATTTGAGCCATTTCATTGCAGGACTCATACATTCGGCTTAAATACTTCATCCCGCAATTCCTTTCTACGAACTCTTTCCCTGTCCCTCCTGTAACATTCTACACTTAGCTGTATAATTCTTCAGTCAGTTGCTGCATTCTAGCCAAAAGAACTTTCTGAACTCATCAAAAATATTTCACACCTTTGGCAACATTATATTCATTCTGTCCATAATCAGCTTGCAGTTACCAGTGAATAACCCAAGCAGTTGTCATTTCACTGGTACTGTCTCTATGAAAGTCTCACTTTCTGCACCAAAACTTCAATTACAAGCAGAAAGAAACTAGGTGGTTGGTGGATTAATTTATTCAATTAGTGTTTGTTAACTAGGTGGGTGGACTAGTACAAGACCCTTTTCAGCCACGACCACACCATTTGACAAAAGCACAGGTAAATGAAGTAGCATAATAAGAATTCAGCAAATAATGACAATATAGAAGAGAAAAATATATCCATGTACACCTTCAGTGGTGACATCTGCAGTGGGAGTGACAGATGCGTTTAAGGTGGAGGTGGGATTACATCAATGATCAGCTCTGAGCCCTTTCTTATTTGCAGTGGTGATGGACAGGTTGACAGATGAGATCAGAGAGGAGGCCCCGTGGACTATGATATTTGCAGATGACATTGTGATATGTAGTGAGAGTAGGGAACAGGTTGAGGAGACCCTGGAGAGGTGGAGATATGCTCTACTCAAGAGTGGAATGAAGGTCAGCAGGACTAAGACAGAATATATATGTGTGAATGAGAGGGAGGATAGAGGAATGGTGAGGATGCAGGGAGTACTGCTGGCGAAGGTGGATGAGTTTAAATACTTGGGATCAACAGTTCAGAGTAATGCTGATTGTGGAAGAGAGGTGAAGAAGAGAGTACAGGCAGGGTGGAGTGGGTAGAGAAGAGTATCAGGAGTGATTTTTAACAGACGAGTACCAGTAAGAGTGAAAGGGAAGGTCTACAAGAGGGTAGTGAGACCAGCTATGTTATATGGGTTGGAGACAGTGGCATTAACAAAAAGGCAGGAGTCAGAGCTGGATGTGGCAGAGGTAAAGATATTAAGATTTGCACTGGGTGTGACAAGGGTAGGCAGGATTAGGAATAAGCATATTAGATGGTCAGCCCAGGTGGACGGTTTGGAGACAAAGCCAGAGAGGTGACATTGCGTTGGTTTGGACATGTGCTGAGGAGGGATGCTGGGTATATTGGGAAAAGGATGCCAAGGATGAAGCTGCCAGTTAAGAGGAAAAGAGGAAGGCCTAAAATAAGGTTTATGGATGTGGTGAGAGAGGACATGCAGGTGGTTGGTGTGACAGAGCAAGATGCAGAAGACAGGAAGAAATGGAAACAGATGATCCACTGTGGCGACCCCGAATGGGAACAGCTGAAAGAAAAAGAAGATACCTTCAGCACATGATCTGTGTTTTATGACATAATAGCAGAATACTCAATTTCTGTCTCTTGTCATATTCTATTAGTACCTGTCCTGGTTGTTTCCCACTTGCAATAGACTGAGACTTTGATAGTTTGTATAAGGCTTGCACCCATTTTCTGAGAGCGCAACCCATTCCTAACTCCACCAATATCTTGAATAGAACCTCCACTCCAATGTATCAAAATCTTAATTTTTTTTAAATATCAGTAAATGTTATTCCAGTCTAGTCCAGTTCTTCTACCTCAGCTTCCTTTAATAACTCTCTCAATAACTACTGGTGTTCTCTGTTAAATTAACCCTTTCTCTCTCTCTTCATTCCCTAAGATGAAGGACATTATCCTGACCATCCTTTTAGATAACACCATACCAAGGATGTTTTCAGCCACATAGATCAGAGAAATAGGACAACAGTTCCCAGAATTCAATTTCTTGTACCTATTTTAGAATTAATATTACTGTTGTACTTCTGAAGGCTTCTGGTAACCTTTCCAATGCACTGCATTTATTGTAAACCACACACAAGTTTGCATCAGCTCTTTCCCTTGGGCCTTATAAAACTTTGCTGGGTAGCCATCTTCTTCTTCTAGGCTTTCCCTTTTGTAACTTCATAACTGCCCATTCTAGCTTCTCTGTCTAAATGTCCTTATTTAATCACAGCCAATTGCTCACATTCACATAATTACCCACCCACACCACTCCCTCCAGCTTTTCCATATCATCACTTCCTCTAGTCCTCTATGTATTGCTAGAAAAATCTTCCAATGCTTTCTTTAGTTGTATCTTGTTCCTTACTGCCTCCTCTTCCATCTTCAGCTGTATAATTTGTCCTTACAACCTTTGTTCCTCCATATTTAATGTTAAAATCCTACTGCACCCATCATGAATCCTGCCCTCAGAACTGGCCTGTGTTCAACTGCCATCATCCTGGCTTTTGTTATCCATATCCTAAATCTCTAATTCTCCAATATCCTTATCAATGTAATTTTGCTCATTACTTAACAATCCAAAGATCTTGACTTGAGTTCATTGGTTTGACCTTGCAACATTTTGGCATCCAAGAAGCTTGTCTACTACAACTTTATGTTTGCATATTCCATTTCACATATGTCTATCAAGATTCTTTTTAAGAGGACGGACTTCAAACATGGCTGCACATCGATCAACAGGTTGAATAATAGCTCAATCAGTGTGAAAACAGAAACTTGTGCAAAAAAAGCAAGCAAAGGATATTTAATTGGGTAAAATTCAATTGCTTGTTAGTCACTATACTGTCTGGCTGTCAGTGAAGAAAAAATCTTGAGAAAGTGAGAGAAACTTAGCTAGAAAAGCAGCAGAAACAACTTTGGTTGGCATGAGATGTGCAACTGTTGAAGAAAATGCAGTTCAAGTTTCAGCCTTAATGCAGGAGACGGTTTCTAGTACTTTAAAGGAAAAAGTAAATCAGGTGCTTAAACTAAGTGAGACTGGTGAAATGCATACAGTCAAATTAAAAAAGGCTGTCAAGAATGTAAAATGTTTTAAGAAGCTATTCAAATGAGGAAAGGCTGGCTGATTATGAGCCTTTTGAAGAACTGTTTCAAAACATAGTACAGTTAGCAGAGACATCACACAGGGGAAATCTGAGATTTTCTGCTGTAAGTGAGAACCTAGGATAAACAGATAGCATTACATTTCATAAAATCATAAATAAGGAACTAGAGTAGCATTCCACAGCAGGATTTATTAATTGAAATGGCACATCATGTGTATGCTCCAAATATAGCCATGAGAAAGAAGTCAAGGCATACAGCAGCAAAGATGCAGTCATATCAGCAGAAAGAACTGCTCCTGCCAAAGCTACAACAGTAAGGCAGAGGGGTAAACTATTATTAATTAAGGGCACCAGAATATTCATAGAAAATGATTAGTCAGAGTACACCAGCAGGAGAGGAGTGAGATTATCCCTGCAATCAGAGAGTATTGGGAAGCAGGTGTAAGATTCAGATCTGAGAACATTAACAAAACAATGATTCTGAGGAAAGCAGAGTTCAAGAAGTTCCCACAGATGTTAGTGGGTCTTGTTACAGAAGACATTCATTAGAGTTAGATGGGATTTTATGGGTAGGGCAATGGCAACAGTTTCATTTTTTGATAAAATATTTGGATTAATTAGGAAGCTAAACGAAGAGTCAGAGACAAGAATAATGGTGAAAGGGGTCCTCTCTGACAAGCTGTGTTTGAACGTTTGAACAGAGGACCCAAGAAAGGTTGTCATCTTTCCATTTTATTATTTCACTTGGAGACATTGATAAAAACATAAGTGGCTCAAAAATTCAAGAGTATAACCGTCATGGTATTCAAGAAAAGTTAGACTTATTTGCAGATGTTATTTTGTACTTGGTAAAAACAGAAAATTATAAGTCAGTGCTGTGCAACATGTTTAGACAGTTTTAGTTTTTTCAGGATATAAAACAGATGAAAATAAAAACAAAGGCTATGCCAGTAATCTATGGTCCCGCAAGTGAAATAAATTTGCACAACAATACCCGTATTTATGGGAACATGAGATGAAGTACCTAATTAACTGGATTAAGTAAGATTGTACTATGGCATCATAAACTATGTGGGAAGAGACTAAGCAAAACATAACACAGAAATTGAGAAGTTGGAATCTATTGACTGTGGATATGGATAGTTAGGTTCAAGCAGTAAAATGCTTCTAGTTCTTTTAATATTGGACATATGTCAGACATATTTTATAATTAACCATCGAAGAACATCTACTGTATAATTAATAAAGAAGTGAAAGAATTCATTTGGGAGGGAAAAAGGGCAGGTTTTAAGTGGGATTAGCTGTTTCTCCCCACATAACATGGGTGGTTTAGCATTATATGATTAAAAGGGATGCTTTAAAGCTGCACTGTTAAGGCTCATATGCATAACACAAACAGAAGGCTATAAATCAAAGTGGAAAGGGGTGATGATGAAATGGTTGGAGGAGCTAAGAAATAAGAAGAGAGCAAGGTTTTGGATGTAGGCCTTTAAGGAAAAGCGTAAGTGTCATACAGAATATTATATTACATTTACAAAGTAGCAGAAAATATTTTGAAAGATAAGCTAACATGCGGATGGAGAAAATAGGTTTTACAAATAGGGATGATTGCAAGTAGGGGCATAGAACATAGTCAAGAGGGAGCTGGACTTAATTGGAGAAAATTAGCAAATGAGCCAAGGTACTGGTAGCAAATGGCTACTGACTGAAAGGTCAGACTGGGATGAGGCCAAACACAGGTTTGGACTGCGGGTTGAAGACTACCTTCCCTGCCAAGGATAACAGAATACAGGCAATGAAAAAGGGATAGGGAATTAATTAGGGTTGCCAACTTTCCATACCAAATATTCTGGACATGTAAGTGAAAGCAAAATGCGAGTTATTTTGATACACCCCCTCAGCCCCCACACAGCCATTACAGTGTCTTGGCTATTTCTCCATTTCTCCCCAGTTGCTATAAGCACTGTTCAAAACTCTCTGTGTACATACTGTCTTCTGCTTTACTTCTACAATGATTACAAATATTTGAATTTAATTTAAAACCTTTATTTCAAATTTTATAGCACAAACACTGATAGACATTTGTTAAACAAAGCAATACAGAGTCACAATAAAAACAGACTTAGCATTAAAACTTCTCTGCCTTTGAAACTCACATTCACTGAAACAGCATTGAAACCCACATTCAAAGAAAATGCATCTGGCCAGTGGTGGATTAAGTTTACTTTTGGGCTGTTTTCAAATCATAGACCCCTTACACACATTTTCATTCTCACAATGAAAACAGACTTAGCATTAAAACTTCTCTGCCTTTGAAACACACATTCACTGAAACAGCATTGAAACCCACATTCAAAGAAAAGTCATATTGCCAGTGGTGGATAAAGTTTACCTTTGGGCTGTTTTCAAATCATAGGCCTCTTGCACACATTTTTAGAACCATGCACAAGTTTTTTGATTCACCTTCCTGATTGTATTAAAATAATATATAATAATTAAATTATATCCCTTGTATAATACAGCACCACTTGTTAGAGCATGTTTTAAATTTATTGTTTTGAACATTTTTCCAGTAAACAATGAAACAAAACATATGAACCAATAATGAAAAAACTGCCCAATTCAGAACATTTCAACCATAAAAGGCCACTCAAACGTCTGTCACTACAATCTACTAATATCAGTCAATATGTACAATTGCTGCAGAAGTAAAAGTCATCTGAATAATTCCACATTAAAGAGATCTGTAACTAATGAAAAGGTTGCTGCTAGCAAACAACTTAATATTTCATTGTTTCATGAAGGAAGAATATACTATACCTTGAAGGGTGTGATTTCTGTTTTGCTGTACCGTTATTGCATTATTAAATGGTGCATGTATAAACCCCATTTTCTAGGAGTCAATTTCTTGCAGCTTTTCTATGTAATACTGTACTCAAGAAAGACTGAAATCATCATTACTGTGTTCATATTTTGTTTGCTGTTATGCTCCTGAGATTTCATAGTAAAAGGACTGTAACTGTTCCAGTGAGAAGGATCACTTATGTGTGTGGTATTGGGGATACCAGAAGCTTTTAGTTTGTGTTTCAGTCATAAGTCTTAACCGCTTTCCTCCAGAATCAGGGACAAATCCCGAAATAATCAGGGACCCATAAAAATGTTAGTACTATTAACTTGAGAAGCCAACAGAATCAGAGAATGTGGATTAATAAGAATTTTCTGAAGTAAAACAAAGTGTATAACTCTAATTATTGTCATTATTTATTAAATATAAGCCACCACCATTTCTCCCAGAGAGCACAATTTTGAGCCAAAAAAGTGCAGTTAGAAGGTATAGTATCAGTTGTAAATAAACTATTTTATAAGGTAAAAACAGAACCTGTGTGCGTGTGAGTGTGTGTGTGTGTGTGTGTGTGTGTGTGTGTGTGTGTGTGTGTGTGTGTGTGTGTGTGTAATAAGGGGTTTGTAAAATAAATGCTATTTAATAATGCTCTATCCCTCCACACCCCCAAATCAAACAGCCCAAACTTTCAAAGCATTCTCTGGAAAGAGATGAAACAAGCTCCATCAGAACTTGCCAAAAGAAAGAAGTCATTCCTTTGCCTTTTTTATTAAAAAAAGTGCACTGTAGTGCCCCCACAATAAGAAACATCTTAGCAGATGTTTCTAGATCTCCCACTTGTCGCTTAACTACAACTAAAATGATAACTACTGCAACAAGCCATATAACCCATCTCCATTATTCAGACTACAAAGATGCTCGTTATAACCCCAATGTGTCTAGATACAGTCAGTACTTACCACTGCTGTATGCCAAGACACATCCCTGCTATTTCTGGATACGAGTTAACTAGAATTCACTTAGCCATCACTCCAAAACATAGGAATGTAGTATAAAAGTAATTACACTTGGTAGGGGTGGGATTTATTATTTGGACCTCCTAGTCTGAGCAATGCACTTATAATCAAATGTGGGCATTCATGAATAAATCCATCAATCCATTCCTACCAAGTTTTATTATTTAATTAAAGTAAAAAGAAAATGTAGTTGTATTAACAGATAATACCTCTCAACCTCAATGCAAGAGATCTGGACAGAGCCAAAAATAATAGGGGGGGGGGGGTTGCAAGAATTGCATGTTTTGCATTAACATGCATTTTCTGAAGGACATGAAGCCCATTAAGCCTGAATGAAACTCATATGGCTGTCATTATTTAGTGACTTCACTCCATAGTAATTTGCTATAAAACCATACATTTTACAAGGAATGAACCAAAAATATAATGCAAAAATCTGGACATTTTGCAAAAATTTGGATAGTTGAGAAGTAAACAAATTCCATGTAAAATTATCAAAAAGACAAGGTTTGAACAAAACTGTAATTTTAAATTGGTTGTGACTCTGAATTAATCCAGATGAGGATGGGAACTGGTCCGACAGTGATGGGCTTAGAACAGAGTAAGTTCTTTTACCTTTATGTAAGAGGACAGGTGAACACATTTTTTTTCAATGCATCAGCTGTATAGTTTGAAATGCTGATTTATTGATATGCATTTTCCTCAGCCTTATTAGTCAGTATCCATATGAATGTAGCTGACTGTAAGAGATTTAATTAAAGCTGATTGCTACTCGAATGATAATGATAAACCAAGACTCCTTCCTCAAGCAAGAAGAAACCAGTCTGGTGGACCCCAGCCATAAGCAAACTTTACAATAAAAGGAGGAGACGTATACAAAAAAAGCCAAATCTCAAGTAGAAAAATCATCCCTGATCAGAATTAGTAAGAAATTGAGGGCCCTCATCAAGTCAACTAAAGCTAATTTTGAAAAGAAAGTTGCCAAGGATAACCATAAGGCCTTCTATGGCTACGTCAAAAACCTAAATGGCAACACTCAGGTCTGTTCTGAGCTAGTACAAAATGGAACAAAATACACTGACCCTTCTGACATTGCCAACATCTTGGCTGACAGGTTCAGTGCAAATCCCCCCCCACCACCACCACCACCTACAGGGCCTATTACCATTCTTGGGGATTGTGTAAGTCCAATTATTACTGATACATTGGTTAACAAGGCTCTATCTAAAGCTAAAAACACTGCCTCCATGGGACCAGATGATGTCCCAGACTGTGTCATACGCGAGCTCCAAAAGGAATTAACCCTGCATCTTAATACCCTGTTCAGTCTCAGCCTCTCCACAGGATATGTGCCCATAAAATGGCTCACGGCAATGGTGGTCCCGCTACACAAGGGTGGGGCCATAATTGACCCTGGGAACTACTGACCAATAAGCCTGACTAGTCTGATCTGTAAGGCTATGGAGCGAATCATTATGGAACTCATAAATGGAGAGATTGGGAACCTCCAGTCACTGGACCCCACGTAGTTCGGCTTCGTCAAGGGCAGATCATGCCTCCTGAACCTGGTGGATTTCTTTGAAACAGTTACTCAGGCTATAGATAGGGGAAAGGAAGTACACATGGCTTACCTTGACCTTGCTAAAGCATTTGACACCATTCCCCATTCAGGTATTTTTGATAAGCTCACCAGTCTGGGCATAAACCCTTACATCACAAGATGGATCACAAACTGGCTCTCAGACAGATCCCATAAAGTAAGAGTAGTGGGATCTATGTCCAAATCCAGACCAGTAATGAGTGGTGTGCCTCAGGGCTCTGTCCTGGGGCCCCTCCTGTTTGGCATATACTTCTCAGAAGTACAGGCAAGCACAGAAGGGCTGTGGCTGACTAAGTTTGCGGACAACTGCAAACTGGGTGCTGTAATAGAGTCTCCGGCCAACATGGAGATCCTCCAGAAGGGCCTAAATGAGACTCATGCATGGTGTCAAAGCCATGGTCTCAAGCTAAATGCAAAAAAATGCGTAGTAATCCCCCTTGGAAAAAACAGAGTACCCACAAACTACAACATAGGAGGTAATCCCCTGAAATCTGAAGAAGAAATAAGGGATCTAGGGACCCAAGTAGATAGTCAGCTTTCCTTTGATAACCATGTTGCCAAAGTGGTTAGAAAATCCTTCTATGTGACCCATCTGATCACAAAAGGGTTCGCATCAAGATCTAAGGATGTAATGGTGCCCCTCTATTCTTCCCTCATCTGACCCATTATTGAGTACAATGCACCAATTGGACTGTACCTGGCTAGACATCTCCAGCAGCTGGAGAGACCACAAAGGTACCTAACCAAGAGTATTACTGACCTCAAACAGTTGCCCTATGCAGCACGATTGAAAAAGCTAAGACTGTTCTCTGTTGCATACCGCTTTCTCAGAGGCGATCTCTGTCTAACGTACAGAGCCATGTCCAACCCTGAATTGTTGAACATGCTCCATCTTAGCAAAACCAAATCTACTCGAGCTACATGCTCTAGGGATATAAACCTCAACACAACAATGAATAGAACATGCTGGAGGGATAGATTCCCTTCGCAGAGACTTCTCTTACTATGGAACAGGGTCCCAATCTACATAAGACAGAGCTCCTCACTATCACTCTTCAAGAGGAACCTTGATGAGTGGATGGGTAACAGAAAGTTCACACCGGGGATCACACCAACAGCACTACTAGATAGGGGCCAAGGGTACTAGCTGCTAGTACAAGGGTTTAGGGAACTACTAAAGGGGCAGTGAATACCGCACAACGTGGCTGGGCTAATATATAACTTCGGGCAGATAGCTCAGTACCAACCTATGAACCTATGAACCTATAACATTGAATTCATTCCTAACAATTTCGGAGTTCCCTGTATGGCTGTTTCCAGGAAATTATAGCAATTGGGACAGCAGAAAAAAATTCAGAATTAACCCTCAAAATTTCCCAGGCTAATCTATCTGCTCAGCTTATCTTTAAAAGTCAGCAGTAACACTTTTGTGTCAGATGTGGTTCTTTAAATGTTATCTAGTTTCACCATCATAGTACACATTAAAGATAAGTGCAGTGGTGAGGGGGTTTCACCATTACGTGTCAAGCTGCACCATATGAAGCTGGTGCTGGTCACATACCTCTCAATTGACTGATCATTCGTGATGGTCTACAGCCACTGCTCAGTCCAAACATCTTCTTCTGTAGTTCAAATTCCATTGCAGCCACACGGAACACAATGATGTAAACAATCTCGGCTTCTGCACCTCTGTGACCGGACATAAAGGGTGTTCTTAAAGAAGAACACCCTTAAAAAAAAGGTTTTTTTTTTATTTTATTTTTTCTGGACAATACAGTGCAGCCTCCATTTTCTGGACAGTGTCCCTTAATTCTAAACAGTATGGAAGAATTCTGGACGGTTGGCAACCCTAGGACTGATAAATGAAAGATCTGCTCTGGATGAGTCTATAGTTGAGTTTACAACATAAGCTGTATTTAAAAAAAAGGATACTTGATGAGGCATATAAAATAATGCATGTTAGCTATAAGAAGCTGTTAAAAAAGACAAGGAAATTAGAATGGAAAGGCAGTATACAAGAAAACAATGGAAAAAAAATCTGTATGGCTCCCAAGAATGCAAAATCTGGAAGGCTGAGAATGTTTGCACAGGTATTTTTAAATGCTGAGTAGACCAGAGAATATTTCCACAGGTATCCAGCAATTGCTGGAGGTGTGATGGGAAAGAGAAGCAACTGGGGGAACATAGTTTTTAGCAATGCAATGAGTTGGCAGATTGTAGAATTTCCGTGTAGGGTACTTAGAAGTACAGGTGGAGCAAATTATTGTAACTGAAGAAATTGTTTCTTTTGAACTGAATTGCCTCAGCATAGTAAGGCCCTACTAAGCTTAATGCTGTTGGCTACCAAAAAAAGCAATAACTTAAAAATGGAATTCAAAAACTAAATCGACTATAAAATTATTACTGAATATTGTAAAAAGGCAACAAATATTTAAGGTGAGGTCTTTAGAAAAGGGAAGGAGCAAACACCATATAAATAAATGAAATCTGTGAGAGAAACACATTCAGTATTATGTTCAGGAGAAGGAATGAAATTTCAGGGAAGGCAGGGCATGAGCAATTTATGTAATTTTAAATTGAATAATAATTGTTTCTATATTTATATAATGTATGTAAAGAAAAATTATATTTGCAATGGCTTGTTTTATCTTTTACACTTGATTGTGTGCTCACATAACTAATTGATCTATGATGTCTGTAAAGGTATTTAAAAAAATAAAAGTCAGTCCACCAAAAAAAAAAAAAAAAATATATATATATATATATATATATATATATATATATATATATATATGTGTGTGTGTGTATGTGTGGGTTACTATCAGCATTTCGAATGTTGAAAATGCCGAAATTAATTTCATCGAACTGAAATGTTCGAAATGTCAGAAGAGTGAACTGACGGAACATCGATTTCTTTTCCAGGGAAAGAAATCGTTGGGCTGTCATCGGAGTTTGCTATTTCCTCCACTGTGGTGCGGTCTCGGAGTTGGTATGTTTAAGTAGAGGGTGTGGGGGGCAAAGTCCCCCACTTCTGTTAGTGTTTAAAGTATTAACATGTTTTTTTTTTTTGTACAGAACACAGATTTCTTTCCCTGGAAAAAAAAATCAATGTTCCGTCAGTTCGCTCCTTTGAGATTTTGAACATTTCACTTCGATGAAAGTGCATTTGGTATTTTCAGCATTTGATATGCTGATATAGACCCCCCCCCTCTCTCTCTCTATATATATATATATATATATGTGTGTGTGTGTGTGCGTGTGTATTTTTGTTTGAGGAAAGTTAATATCTGTTTTCTTACTGTAAGAGGAAGCTTATTCCATAATCCTAGAACATATTGTATAATATAGCTGTTCCATTTACGTTTATTACTGATATTTTGTTCGGGTAGTACCTTCCCTGTCCTGGTACGCACTACTCTTTTTAGGGCAGACACAGTACCAACAACTCAGCTAAAAGAAATAGAGTTTGATTTCCTTCCCTGGTTATTTTTCTATTAATGCATTCTTGTAGCTTTTGGAGTTACTATGCAGGAGGGCAGTAGATGGGTGGGTTTGGGGAATGGGGGTGACACTTATAGAGGTAGAGTGGAGAGATGTGGAGGTTATTAATGGAACACAAGGAACCGGATGTGCTGACTGTACTCATAGATAGTGGAGTGAGGTTAGCTTGAATGAGGCAGTTCAACAGCAGATTAAGGGGATGGAAATAAGTAGGAGTTTGATACAGTATGAACACAAAGGGATATTAAAAATAGCAAGTGACAGAATCGATGACTTGTGGATGGATAAGCAGTTTGACATATGTAAGCTACACAAAACAGAAATCTATTCATGTAACACCATATGATGAGGCCATTACTGTGACACTTAAACTTTTACTCCATAAAGCAAGCTCACAACAGCTTTCACAAAATGTTTTCTCTAGTTTTTAAAATAATTTGAAACCAAATAAAAATAACTGGCTACTTTTCACCATATGATTAAAAGCTTAGCTGGAAAGTCACATGACTTAAACACAATTCATCAAAAGACTAGCTGCAATCTAAAATGTTTTGCCTTCAGTTTAAACCAGAATGTTCATCAGCTTTCAAATTCATTTACCCACTTGTATTCTCTATTTTCTGAGATTAGCTTCATGCCAGAACCTCTCTTCTTTTCATACACCATGTATAACACTGCAAAATTAAATATATGGTATTCATTATCTTTGACTTGTCTATATAAAGCATTAGTTGTTTTCTGTCTTCTTATGTCACTTAATTCCTTCAACTTACATGTAGTCATACCAACATGCTATATATATTTCTGACATTTTGCAATTTATATGACATAGATGATATCACATTCTGCATATATTTTATATTCATACATTTTCTTAGTTAAGGGATGTTCAAAATATTTCTCTTTACTAATAAACTTACAATTGACACATTTAGTGCAGCAGAATGTTTGTTTCGTAACACCATGTTTTTTATCTTGTTCTTTACAGCAGTTTCTGTCTCAAATGTTGTACTTTTTTATATGTAAATATTGGTGACTCCTGCATACCTTCCTTAGCCTCTGCCAAATTCATTAGTATATGCCAGTGCTTGTTAATCAACTCATGTATCATAGTAGTAAGCTTATTCTATGTCAGAGGGATACAACGTTTTTGTTGTGCCTTTCTTTTTACCCTTATCTAATTTGCCCCTTGAAGAAAATATAATTTTTCCTTATGATTTCCAGCATATTCTTGTTTCCTGTCTCACAATAAAATTGTAGTGAAATGACCCACATGAAATTCCATGCCTATAACCTAATGTAGAAGGGTGAAGGAAAGACCGAGAGCTACTTGAGAAGCATGCACAGAAAGAAGATTACAGGGAGACATTAAAATGTAGAAGGTAAACATTAGGGGAAGAATAAGAAAACAGAGTGGAATGCAAAAGGGATTACCATATTACTCTGTAATACCAGATGTCCAGGGGGAAAAGAATGCTTGAGCTACTTGAAATGGTGGGTATAGGCATAAGAAGAGTCCTTCATACAATTAGACTGAGGATTTGTGATCCCAGCGTATGATGCATTCAGTAATGACAGGCTAGGAAGATGAGTGGGAGTAACGTTGTACATGAAAGAATGATGCAACAGATAGTGAATGTGAAAGGCTACTGGGATGTGGAGGGACAAAGAATAAAGACCTGTAAGCTGGCAGTCAGGATACAGGATCACAGATAATGTAGATGATGGACAGAAACTAGCTGGACAAGATTTACAGCAACAATCAACAGCAGAATAAGCTGATGGATGATAGGAAAAGATTGATCAGAAAAGCGGACCTCAATCTTAATGAAGATGACAAGAGCATACAGTACCAGTGGTGAAAATAGAAAATGAGCCAGTAAAAGCATTAGATATAGAGAGCCTCATGAAGGACAATACAAAGACAGCAAGATTTTTACTTGCTAGGCAAAATTAAAAAGTTGGTCAGATGGATACGTTAAGGTATAGTATAGTTCCCACTAGGAGGAAGGATACGATACCAGAGCAGTACTGAAGTCTGGCATTAACAGAAGTCAACATATGAAATATGAAAATATATGTAAAAATAAGTCAGATTACAATTCCACTGAACTATTGGTCAAGTGACAATGACAGCAGTGTGCATAAAATAGAGAAAAGGCTGTGGAGAATGAAAAAGGGAAAAGCAAGACCAGTATGGCTAAGGAAAAAAGGTGAAGAATGTGGTTAGAAAAGGCAGAGAGTACGTTATATATTACAAGATGCAGGGGAAGGAGAAAGATTATGTCATTCTTTTTATATTGCTCTCTGTGAAATAGTTTAGGAAATGCAGAGCAAAGGGAGAAAGATAACTAGGTGAAGGAACTGGAAGTAATAAAAGTAAAGGTCCCAAGCGGCTGACGCCGCCTAATCCAAGTAAACCAACCAGGGGGAGCTGAAAGGCCCCCTGCCAGGATGAACAGAAGAAACGCTGAAGGGAGTAGCTTGAGAGCAGGTTGTGGTTCAAGGAGAGCGAACCTCACCTTTTATCCGCAAGATTCAAAGTTTTGGTATTAAATACCTTTTTATCTTCTAAATAAGTCACCTTGAGTCAATATTCATTTAAAGAAGCTTTATTTGGAGTATATCATGTTTTTTTTCCTGATCTGACAAAGTCTATAAGATGAAAGCACTAATCCGAATAAAGCTTCCTTAAATGAACACCAACCTAAGGAACTGGAAGTGAGGATAAGGGGATCTTTAGACGTATAACAAATAAAAGACTGGTACAACACTGTGGAACTGGTTAAGGCTGCTAAGAAATGTAGGCAAGAAGAAGACTAGGAAGAAATCCTAAATGTTTATTTTTCCCTTGGTTTGCTAATACTTCATATACCATTACTATTCAAAAAAGTTTTCTTTGGACATCAGAGGGAAGACCAGCATTAAGGACATTAACCCAAAGGCTTAAACTTGAAAATATGGCTTGTCGGTCCACTACCAAATGCCACTGCCTATGTACGGCATAGATATCAGGTATTACAGTTGATTACTGTCTTACACAGTGCTAGGAGAGTCTGCAAGTCATGGACACAGTATGTATGTACTATTATGTATTGATAATACAGCAATGCAGAGAGAGATATAAAGTATATTTTAGCATTTTATATTGCTATTACTAAATTGCGTTGCACACTGCAAGTGAACTTTTGATGCTACTGTTTATTATTTTCCATTCAATTTGTGACAATCAAATAAAGCTCAATATGGATATAACAACCTATGGCATTCACTGAAGAAAAAGTAATGCAACAACAATATATGTTCCTCAGTTAAATGTCACCTCTGCTCATGGCTGTCATCTGTTAACACCTGAAACAATCCCATCATCACAACCAGGGGATTCCCAAACTGACTGTAATAGGACAAAAATCAATTTACTGTTGGAAGTCCCTTAGAGAAGCAGATACACAAAATTCAGTTCAGACTGGTATTTGAGCTCAAAGTACTACTGAGGCAGTAACGTCTGACTACTCAGCCCACACACTTAATGAAATATTTCCTTAACATTATTTGGCAGTTAATGCCACAGGATTAAGGCCTGTGCATTTTTAAGCTAGTATCTGTATTGCAGAGGGCTGGCTGGCCTCTTTCACCTACATTTACTTATTGTGTTACTCTGAGCTAGCTACTTAACCAGATAGTTTTCCCAGGTCTCTCCTGAATAGGGTCATGTGTCCAAGGGGCTTAACTGGTCAACAAATGAACAAAAATAAAACACATTACTCAAAACTATACATTCATAAAAAAAAAAAAAATATATATATATATATATACACACACACACATATATATATATATATATATATATATATATATATATATATATACGTCTACTTAAAAACACTGACACGCCAAAACACTGACAACGAGACCAGAAGATCGACAACTGAGATAACCGACAGTTTAAAAGCCCGACGCTGAGAACACCGACATGTTAAGGTAAGTGTGCGATAGTGACAGACTTTAGGGTTAGGGACGGGTTAAGTGAGTTAGGGTTAGGGTGCAGGTTAGGTGAGTGTGCGATAGTGACAGACCCTAGGGTTAGGGTTTGGTTAAGGTTAGTGCATAGATAGTTGTGTTTGTAAGGTTTAGTGTAGGTTTGTAAGCTTTTGGTGTGCTTGTGTTGTGTGTGTGTTTTTTGGAAAAGGTATTTGTTTTCTTTTGTTGATTGTCGGGATTGTGGTTTGTCGGGCATGTGAAGTTTCGTGCTTTTAAACTATTGGTCATCTCAGTTGTCGATCTTCCGGTCTCTGTGTTCTCGTCGTTGGTGTTTTGGCTTGTCGGTGTTTTCAAGTAGACCTTACTAATAAGCACTAGTTGCTTAATTTTGACAATAAGAAAAGAAAGGTTCAGTAAAGCGAAACCATTTAGCCTGTACCAATGTTATAGTAGGATAAAGTCCAGATTATGGCCCAGATGGGCAGTCAGGATATTGTGGACTTGACAGGGCAGGTAGGATGGGTGTGGGAAGGGGAAATATTGGTCCTGGCTGACCCATACCTCTTCTCTGCTGACAAAGCCTCACCTGGAAGGGTGAGTCTGCTAATGCTATAGGAGTGACATAGGTCCGACCACCCAAGGCAGTTATAGTAGCCCTATGACATAAAAAGGAGCACACACATACTCAGGACACTGGTAGGGTGCAGGTGATCTTACTGTCATCCTGTATGATGCACTTTCCCAAGGTAGCTATCATCAAAGTAGATCTAGAAATTTTTCACTATTGAGGGAAGAAAAAGGGTCCAGTAGGGTGCGATTTGACAGGGAGCAGTTGGTGGGGTGTATGCAACAAAAATAAATAAAGCCAAACCATCTGTCACAGGAGATTCTGGAAAATTTTCTCAGCATGTTGCAATGTGGATTTAAAGCCTCCACTATCATGGCTATGACATGCCATTCAGTAAATTGCTAAAGTACCTCCTCATATCTTAACAAAAAGTGAATATTGTCTATCACCATGACTCTTAAAATTAATGCTTTCAATCACTTTGTGTCTAAACATATAAGGAAAGCTGTCACTACTGTTGTGTCTTAAAGAGTGAACACTGCCACTCAGCATGACTCTAAACATAAAGTAAATGCTGTTAGTCACCTTTTGTCTTAACATAAAGTGCACATTGTCACCATATTTCTTAACATAAAGGGAGCATTGCTACTTAACCTTGTGCCTTAACAAAAAATGAATATGGTCATTCAACGCGTGTCTTAACATATAGGGTGCCACATCATCCACCTTGTGCCTTAATAAAGTGAATATTGCCACTCATTACCTAGAAGTCCTTGAAGGTTTGATCATTATCTTACTGGTGATGTATGATGTTTTTAGTCATCTGTTGTTGGAATAAGAAGATATTCCATTTTATGTTTCGCTACTAATAGGGTATTTCTCTAATCATACTTAAGTGATGACATAGTCCTCTTACTGTCACTGTGATGTCATAACTGAAGAGAAGTATCAGACATTTTTATGCACATAATTTTCTTGAACACAAAACGTAAAAAAAAATAGAAAACAATATTTCAACATAATATGTATAAGTAATTGAAAACAGTAACATGGTTCAGCAATGGAGAAAGGAAGATCTCTGTTGCCTTTTTCTTTAAATAAAAAATAAATAAATAAATAAAGTTTGAAATCCAGACTTTTGATAGGTATGAGCTGATGGTAAGTGTGCTAATGCCATTTCAGCAGCATGTGTTCCAAAAGGAGTATTGTCATCTGATTTCCACTGGGCCTTTCCTGGTATTCACAAATATGTTCCCATTCATAGAGTCCATTGTCTTATCAATATTTTCATGTGACTGATACTTTAGATATCATACAGTCTACACAGTCTGAATAGCCATCACTTTAAGATGTATTTGATACAAGTACATACTCAAAGACATTACTTTTGATAATCCTTCTAGTTACAGTAAGTAGTAATCATTTACCAGCTCTATATTCCAAAGTTTACTCTTTTCAATAATATACTGTGTGAAAACTCTGGCAAACTTGAACTCTTGACTATAAATACTTCTGCTGCATATCATATGCATTCAAGAAAAAAACTTTATGCCTCCCAAGCAGTCCCTTTCGCAGCATTACACACAAACACCTGTCTTCATTTGATCAGTATTGTCTTTTCACTCATCTACTTCTGCAGCACTATCAATGTGTCTCAGGCCATCCATTTTTGTCTCTTCTTGCTCAGTCTGCAATTTTGCTCATCTCAGTGGTAAGTGCTTTATATTTGCTATTGCTTCATCTGGATTCTCAAAAATCATCACACCACCAGTCCAAAACACTTTCAGAGTAGAAGAAAATATCAACAAATACTTCATTTTTCTTCATCTGCTTCTATTTATCACTTCAGCAAATTCCAGGCAATGTTTCAAAGTCACTTAATAATTATGTTCATCATGTGCAGGTCACTCCACCACTTACCTTCTACCGAGGTGACACAGCTGCCAAATTACTTGTACCCTCGGACTCTTTCTCAGTCTTGCTCTTTCTCTCTCTCTTAAGTCTAAATCTCAATTACAGTCCTAGACTTCCCATGTTCATAGGTGGGTACTAGGCTATCAGCCCAAGGGCCTAAGTAAGGCTAGCCAACAAGGTTCCCTGGCTTACACCACCCAAGAAAGTTATTTTCCTGTGCCCCTGTTGAGCAGAGCCACAGAAGTGATTCCTGGGGTGTATTTCCTGTTTCCCATCCACTCATCAAGATTTTTCTTGAAGAGTGCTAATGAGGAACTTTGCTTGACATAGATGGGTAGCTTGTTCCAGCGTATGGGAAGTCTCTGGGACAGGACTCTATCCCTCCAGCATGTCTTGTTTATTGTGGTGACAAGGTTTAGGCCCCTAGAGTATGTAGCTCGGAGGGATTGGGATTTCTTTAGGTGTAGCATGTCCAACAGCTCTGAGTTTGACATAGCTTTATATGTTAGGCAGAGATCACCTCTCTGAGTAGGCAATATACTATGGAGTAAAGCTGGAGTTTTTTGAGATGGTCACTGTAGGGCATCTGTTTGAGGCCAGTAATCCTCTTTGTGAGTTACTTCTGTAGTCTTTCCAGCTGCTGCAGATGTCTTGTGAGGTACATTCCAAAACGGGTGTTGTACTCTATAATGGGTATAATGAGTGTCAAGTAGGGGGGAACAATGACCTCTTTTTTCCTGGATGAGAACCCTTTTGTGATGAGATGTGCCACTTAGAAGGATTTCCTGACTACTGTGGTGATGTGATTATCAAAGGAGAGACTACTGTCCACCTGGGTCCCAAGGTCTCTTATCACACATTCGGCATTAAGTAGACTGCCACCTATGTGGTAGTTCATGGGTACAGAGTTTTTAAAGTTAAAGAGTTCAAAGGGGATGACAATGCACTTTTTGGCATTGAGCTTGAGGCCATGGCTCTGACACCAGGCATCTGCATCAGTGAGGTCCATCTGTAGGATGTCCACATCATTTTGGGACTCAACTATGGCTCCTAGTTTGCAGTCATCTGTGAACTTCATTAGCCAAAAACCTTCTGTGTTAGCCTGTACTTCAGAGAAGTCGATACCAAACAGCAGAGGTCCCAGGACTGAACCCTGTGGTACTCCACTTGTCACTGGTTTGAAGTCAGATTTGGAGTCAGCAAATTTTATAGTGTGGGTTCTGTCAGTGCGTCAGTTGGCAACCCATCTTGTGACATAGGGATTTATACCTAGTTTAGTGAGTTTAGCTATAATTCCAGAATGGGGGATGGTGTTGAAAGCCTTGGCGAGGTCAAGATAGGCTGTGTGAACCACTTTACTCTCATCTACAGATTTGGTGATTGCCTCAAAGAAGTCAATCAAGTTCAGGAGGCATGATCTGCCTTTCACAAACCCAAACTGTGTGGGGTCCAGAGTTTGGAGGTTACCAATGTTTTTGTTTATGAGTTCCATGATGATACGTTCTATGGCCTTGCAGATCAGGCTTGTCAGGCTAATAGGGCAATAGTTCCTGGGATCAGTGGTGACTCCCCCTTTGTGGAGTGGTATAACTGTTGCTTTGCGACATTCAGTGGGCACAAAGCTTGCTGTGAGGCTATGATTGAACATGGTGCTTAGGTGGGGAGCCAGTTTGTTCTGAAGTTCGTGTAAAACGTAACCTGGGATATAGTCCAGTCCCATGGATGCTGTGTTTTTGACTTTAGAGAGTGCAGCTCTTACCTGCATAGTTCTGATTACAGGGACTCTGCATTCTTCCTGTATAGCTATGAGCCCTTTAGGGGGTGAAAGGGGGATAAAGTTAGTACTGAACCTATCTGCCAGGATGCTGGCAATATCAGTTGGTTCTGTAATTTTCATGCCATTGTGCTGTAACTCAGAGCAGATCTGGGTATTGCCATTGAGATTAATGACATAGCTATAGAATGCTTTGTGGTTGTCCTTAGAATCAGTGGTAATTTTGTTTTCATAGCTAGCTTTGGAGGATCTTATAAGGGATCACAGCTTTTTACTGAGGCTGACCAGGGAGCTCCTCCACTCATGGGATTTTACTCTCTTTTGCAACAGTTTTGTTCCTTCTATTGTAGAGTTTGTTTATGGCAGGGGACCACCAGATTGGCTTCCTTTTTTTTGGAGGATTGTGTCTTGGTTCTGTTTGGGATAGCACAATCTATGCACTCATGTAAATGCTTATACAGTGCATTTGTGTAGAATTCAGCAGTCGTAACTGTATTGTCCATCTGCATGTGTGTCATGAAGTTCACCACTTCTGTCTTAAGAAGCATGAAGTTGGCTTTGGAGAAATATTTTGCCATGGTTTCCTTAATGGGGTTGGGGCAGGATGTGGATATCTAGGGTGATTCGCTTATGATCGGATCTGACCAATGAGGAGTTGACTTCAGGTGTGGAATACCGGTCACTCATGTTGGTAATGACTAGGTCTAAGGTATTGTTGCCCCTGATGGAGGTGTGGATAAGTTGATCCAGGGCATTGGAATTTATGAATTCCAGAAAGCGTTGAACAAAGGAGTTGGTACATGAGTAGTTTTACCAGTTAATGGTGGGGTAGTTGAAATTGCCTATTATTAGGGTGTTTGTTTGAACCCTAATACTTTCCAGTAGATCAAGAAAAGAGGAGTGGGAATCCTGGGTCATGGTGGGGAATCTGTAGCAAGTTGCAATTTGGATTGCAGTTTTGCCCAGAGTTAGTTGCACTTGGATAACCTCGGATGCATTATGCTGAGCAACTAGCCTGGAGGTGTGGATATCCTTAATGAATATAGACACACCTCCGCCTTTGGTGTTCTGGTCCAGGTTAGATGGCCAAAAAGTGTGGTATGAGTTATAGCCTGGTAATGCAGGGGTGCTCTCTGGAGCCTTGAACCAGGTCTCAGTCACTGCACAGATATTGATGCTCTCAATTTTAAGGAGTGCCTCAAGGGAGTGCATTTTGAGATTTAGATTCTATCACTGGGTAGCATTACCCTCAGTTTTTGCTTGCCTGTTACTGTTACTGTGGTGAATCTGACATTTGAACCTTGCCTAAAAAAAGGCACTATAGTGGAGGCAAGAGCCTTAGCCAGTAGCATCGACCTCTAATATTTGCATCCATGATTCACCATTACAGCCCTCAGTGCATCTTTTTAAAACGTGTCTGTGTAAGTGAAGAAAACAAGGCACAGAAACATGACTGGAAGCATAAAATGTTAAAAGTTTAATGAGGTAAGCTCTTTCACACCAAATACTAGTGCTTCTTCAGACCATATAAAAAACATCAGCAAACACGTTTAATATATTAATTGTAGTTCAAAGCAGCCAATAAACATCAGAGAAGGGTAAAAACTTAGCTACAGCTTGTGTCATTTAAAGAGATATCATGCTTTTAGTCCAGGTTTAATAGAAACTCTGTCATTTAGACCTGGGTATTTATCAGCTTGCCATAAAATAATGCAATTCTCTGCTTTCAGTGAAAATTTTCACATCACCTCCACCTATATTTTCAGTAATAATTTCAACAACTTGAAATCTAAAACCATGCTCATTTTCATTCTACATGCAGTCTCTTTTTAGTGCATTTTAGTGTCACCATTCCTAATACAATACATATGCTCCCTGACTCGTTCCATCAGTGACCTGTTAGTTTTCCCTACATAGAAACACTGGCAAACTGTGCATGTCACCAGATAAATCAAATTCCTAGTTCAACAGTTAGCTTTAACTTCAAATTTATACTCAAACTGGGTGACTGGATAAATAAAACATGCTGATGTATTAATAAATGTACAGAAATTGCATGTAAGGCATTGTTTACTACCTGGCCAACCACCACATATTTTCTTATCTTTTTCTTTGGCATTTTTGCAACAAAGCTGCATTTTAAGAGATTTCCCTTTCTTAAAAGCAAAATTTGGTCTGTGAGCAACAACTTTTGAAATATAATTGTCTAAGCTCAGTATAGACCAATTCTATAATTAAATCAAAAGGTGCTATAACAAAGTATTTGTTAGGGTGTGCACATTTATGCAACCAGCTTATTGGACGTTTTTTATTTTTTATATTTTCCCCCAACAGATTTGTTTAATTCTGAATTTAATTGTACAGGTTACAGGTCACATTAAAGGTGGGAAACGTTTTGAAATGATTTATTGTGGTCTCATTTTTTTTATATCACAAAAACCTGGCATTCTAACAACATTTATCATTAAATATTATATCCACATAAGATATCAAGAAACTGTTTGCTGTCTCTCTCAGGACCTTCCTGTTGTCTCAGCTCCAGGTCTCAAGTTCAATTCTCAATATAATAAAAAAAGAACTCTGTGAACCACAACAACCACAACAGGGTCAAATGGTCTAAAATTGTGATTGAAATGCATTTTTATGTATTGGGGTCTAATGAGATATATTAAAGAATTATTCTATATTTGAGCTTTGGCATTGATATTCAAAAAGTTGTTCAAGTTGTTCCTTTGCTTTTAAGAACAAAGAAGAAAAAGAAAAGCAGCTTTACAAAAAAAAAAAAAAAAAAAAAAAGAGACTAGGTAGGTGGTGGTTGGCTAGGTACTAAACAATGCCTGACATGCAAATATTTGAACATTTGAACTCCTTTTACTTTTTCTTTCTTCTCTTATCCTTCTAGCATATCAGTTATGTTCCACAGAGTCTTTTTAATATTTCTCCAAAATGTCTTTCTGTCTTTTTTTTTTTTTTTTTTTATTGTTTGTTTTTTACTTTTTTTCTTTTGTTTCATTTTCTATAAAAAACTTTTGGGGTCTCATTTTATTTTTTTATTTTTTACTTTTCTTTTATATATATCTCCATATATCATCTAAGCTTTTATGTATGTATTTATATTTTTTTTTTATATTTTGCAATGATAGTGTGTAGCTCTAGTGTGTGCTTTTGCTTTATCTTTTGTTTTTTCATTTTTGTCTTTTTTTTTTTTGTTCTCTCTCTCTTCTTTCTTAGTTTTCAGACAGGTTGTGACATCAGTTTTTTTTCTTCTTTTTTGCTTGCATGATGATATTTTATTTATCCCCCTCCTTCCCCTTATTGCTCTGTATTTTTGTGGTAGACTATCTGTTACTAGTTTAGCTGTACAGTAATATATTTTATTTACTTCTATAATAGCACATGCATTTCTTTTAATAGTCTTAATTGTGTGTGTGCATCTGTTTTATCAGACTTCTAACATTTATTTATTTATTTACTTTCTGTAATATATTTCTTTTATCACTCTTAATATGTCTATCCATTTCATTAAATCAAGCAACTCTTCTCACAGATCCTTTTCTTCTAAACTGAGAGCACATTCTTTGCTCTCTGTTTCCTGTGGGCATGCTACAAAAGGTTCTCCTGTATTTCAAAGGTCATGTTAAACAAACATCTTTTAATCTATAGTTTAATGCTTTTAGTTACTGTGGTTAGAAAACAGCCCAGAGAGACCAGCACCACAAGAATTTATGGAATGTGCACACTTTCTCTGGTCATCATGTACTAATTATTTCCTTTTCTCTTCACTTGTGTATTAATCATCTCTTATATGTGAGTGTGGTAAAAGTGTTTGTGTCCTAACTGCGCACAAACTGCAGTTTTGCAACCATAAATGTGTCTGTCTGTCTGTCAGCTTGCATGGGTTGGTAGTTGCATTTGAACTTGACTATGTGTTCAGGCAAGATGTTGCAGCTGTTGCGTTAGCTGCTAGCTGCCATAGAAAGACACAGCAGAATTTGAGTAAGGTTAAGTATGGCAGCCCTGTACAGGGATTGGGACAGAGCTAGCACTTAGCAGTTTGGTTTAAGGAGTGACTGGAGGATTTAGGCTTATAGTCAGGGAGCATGAGGACAATTTACATTTAGGCAAAGACTGAAGAATTTATGATTAGGGAACAATCAGGGAATGTAGGTTTAGGGAATAATCAGGGAATCTACATTTTGGAAGTGGGAGGGTAACTTAGGTTGAGGTTGTGACAGTGAAATTTAACTTGGGGAGTTATAGGGGAAATGTAGCTAGTGAATGATAGGACAATTTGAATTTAGAGAGCCAGAGCAAAAGTTAGGTTGAGGGAATAACAGTGGAATTTAGATGTAGGGAATGAGAGGGAGTTTTAGGGAGAGAGAGCAAGGTTTCAGGTTAGGGCTATGTTCTGGGTGGGAGCTTTAAGGCGAAAATTAGGTTTCTGA
>NC_056739.1:828917664-828991691 GCF_019279795.1 Protopterus annectens
CATCTGATTGTTAGGGAGGGGCATCATAGACCTGAGGAGGATTTTATGTATTCCTTGACCTTTACTGACAGTTAGGGGTTCCCTTGTCTCAGGAAAAAACTGGGGGGTCCAACCAAGTGTCTTGCAGTTTTGGTTTTGGAGGTAGATGTTAAATACTCTTGTTTCAGATCACCACAGGCCATGTTAGATTCTTTGACTTCACTTAATAGATTTTTTTTTATATCCAAGCTGATTCTGGTCAAAAGATATATTTATTACCTGTTTGGTTTAGTAAATATTTCATACCAAGCAGTAGTTCCTATTAGAACTTTTATGACGTCTCTAGCAAATCTACTGCAAGAAGTCAATAGAAACACCACAGACATAGATTTAACAAGAAACTAAAAGCTAATTTTTGGCTTTGGTTTATTTTCTTAAAAAAATAATGGGCAGTCTATTTGGCAGAATGAATGGGTTTCAGTGGAATCTTTACTGATGCTGCTGGGGGATTGGGTATGGGTGTCTTCTTCTATGGAAGCTGGTTTTCTTCACATTGGCCTCCTTCATGGATACCTGGGAAGAACAAAAAGACATTACATTCTTTGAACTCATGCACATTTATGTAGATGCATTTGTCTGGAAAAATCAATTACTCAACAAAAAGCAATCTTTCATTCTGACCATCAGCAGTTGTTCAAGTACTGTCTAAAAATATTTGATCTCCTGGGATTTAATCTTTGTGAAGACTATTGGTCATTCATATTTTGCAGATTAAAATCTATTTTGTTGATTAACCATTCTAAGGATGTGCAATTCATTGTTGACAGTCTTATCCAATTACTGGTAGCCAAGTTATGTCAGCTGGATTCTGAAGCAGTGAGAATCCAATGGATGATTGGACAAGGGCAACTCTCATGTTGTGTAAAACTTCTTGTCCTCCAAATACAAGTAGAATGCATGGTGCTGTTATTAGTTCATTTTATACTTGTCATCCTGGTTTACCAGACTTAGAGATGAGTTAGTTAGTCCAATATTCAGTGTCGAGTTGCATTAAAATCAAAGCCCCCAAGACTATTAAAGTACACTTTGCACCTCTGAGCTTGAACACCAATGTTTCTGGTTTTGAAGATTTTACCTATAACACTGGCTTATTAGAGTTTTAAAAGACTGGGACAGGATCAAATGATCCAGTAATTCATGGCACCCTATCTTAAAATCTTTGTTAGGTTATTTTGTGGAACTTTTGTGCAACAGTAGAATATTATCATGAGTGAATTGTTGGGTTTTATAAAGTAGATGCATGTGTCAATATTTCAGAATGAAGTTTTAGTTTCGATCCATATGTCAAAAAAAAACAATCAAACTCACAAAGGTCAGCAGGTTATTTTAGATAGATTTTCCAACATATTAATATGCCCCTTTTTCCTGCTTGTTACTTTCCATTGGCTTCAATAGTTAAAGGTGATTTGAATAACCTGGGTTTTGTTTTTCCTAAAAGAGTTCCATCATTTCCTAAAGGCTTTTTTCATATACGCAGGGCCATTGATTTAGTGAAAGTCAATCAGTAGATGTGATTAAATGGACAGGCAGATGGGTATCTAGGGCCTATTTGTCTTAGATAGATAGGTAGGTAGATAGACAGTATATTCATATCATTTCCTGAACAGCTGACTCATTTGTTTTGTTTTAGGAAAACATCAGGTTCTAATTCTAGGACACTGCTTCATTTCTCGTACTTTCAGTGTCACATCTTGACAAGGAGGTTCATCTTTGGGTATGAATCCTTGTTCTTGGAACATTTTGTAGGGTGGTTGCCCATGCATGATGTGGGATCAATTACTATCATTATTTAACAGGTTACATGAGACCTGAGCCAATTTTATGTTCTCATTATTCATCAACTATGACATTTAATTGAAAAGTATGCCTCAGGCCTCATGGATGGATGAATGTATGTACTATGTCTACAATAAGCTTGTATGTAACCTCAATTTACTGGATTATCTATTTTGTAATGCCTATAACTTAGGCCTATGTTCCTACTATTTGTAATTTTGTAATTTGTATAGGTAATTTGGAGCTTTTCTCCCCGAGACTCTGCTGAAAATGGACAAGTATCCAGTCAGACCATCCCGGTTAACAAATGTAAAATAAATAAATAAAATAAAATAAAATCTGGGGAATGATATAGATATAATTCTTAAATGGAGAATTCCCTGTATTATCATAACAGGTATTGTAAAGATTTAACAGGTGTACCCAGGGCTCTTGGTGGCTTGGTCTTCCATAGTGTCAAGGTTATATGGATACTGGGCCTTTAAGTCTGATGCAGCTGTGACAACTTATACATTCTTAAACCACAGGGTAGCATGAGTTGCTTGGAGGTTAGGTTTCATAGTCACTGATCACTGGGATTTAGGTGACAGGGATCCCATCTGGTATCAGATAGATGTAGTTCACCTTTCTAATTTGGGGTGTCATATTTTCAACCTTGATTTTGCTGCATTTTAAAAAAAAAAATGTCAACTTGAAATCATTTACCACATTCAAAAGTAGCAAAAACACAGAAGCAGTTTCAGGATAAAGGTGCCTGAACGAAACAATAGAACTTCCTTTAACACACTTTCAAGGACCACCATGGCTGGATTCAACGTTATTCTTTTATTCCAACAGTATAAAACAGTATAGAACACTATAAAAAGCTTTTTGTAAGTGCTTTCGGTCTGAAGAAGGGTATGGTATATACCCGAAAGCGCTTACAAAAAGCTCATTTACCACATTGTTTATAGTAATTCAGGTTTTATGGCATTCACAATTCTTAAATGTATAATTTGTATAAAGATATATTTATTACTTGTTTGGTGATAGCAATTACAGCTGTTTTGTAAATCCTGTAATTCATGTAGAGCCCTATATTCTTCTGTATTTAAATTATGAAAGGTGCAGCCTTGCGTACCAGGAGTATAAGCTTCATTAAAAGCATTTTCACAGATATCTAAAAATCTTTGTATGCCTGAACCTAGCACTTTTGTACCTCCCACCCCTTCAGGCATACAAAGATTTTTAGATATCTGTGAAATTGCAGGATTTACATTCTCTTATTATTAAACAAGCAGATAAAGGTGGTAAAATTGTATTAATGGACAAAGATTTATATGTTAACCAGATGAAGGTTTTGCTATTAGATACTTGTACCTATCAAATGCTGACAAAACAGCTGTAATTGCTATCACTGATAAAGTGTCTTTTTTAGTGTTTGATTTACTGATTACAGGATTAATTGATGAATCCTTATTCAGTTATTTTTCAGTACAAAAACCTCTAGTTCCTAGGATTTATGGACTCCCTAAAATCCATAAACATCCCACGGTTCCTCCTTTACGCCCCATCATATCAGGAGCAGGATGGTGCACTGAGCCCCTATCTATTTATGTAGAAGGCATTTTACATGAGTTCTTGGATAGTTGTTATACAGTTCTTAGAGACACAAAAATGTTTTTACAGCGGTTGCAAAATAGAATGGAAACCATTGATAATGATGAAGAATTTGTATTCCTTACCATGAACATTGAATCTCTTTTTACTAGTATTCCAAATGTTTGGGGTATTGATAGAATAAGAGAATTCCTTGATATGAATAAGAAGCTGACTACTAATAAGATTATGCTAGTCTGTGCACTATTGGAGATTATACTTGAAAATAAAATTGTAACTTTTCAGGATCAATTTTTTCTACAGAAGATTGGCGTGGCTATGGGCACTTTGTGTGCAAATAGCTACGCCAATCTATCACTAGTACGATGGGAAGAACAATATGTTTTGTCAGATGTTAACCCATTTTTTGGCTACATTCTCTGGTACGTCCGTTTCGTGGATGATGTTTTTATCTTGTGGAAAGGGCATGGTGAAAATATCAGTAATTTCATTGATTACCTGCATAGTACTACAGACTTTTTGAAGTTTACTTTTACTTTTTCTGATACATGTGTTGATTTCTTGGATGTGAGTGTCACCCTTAATGATTTAAAGCAGATAAGAACCAGTATTTATCACAAACCCACAAGAAATAATGCCTGTCTTCACAGGTCAAGCATGCACCCGAGACACATACCTAGAAATGTCCTCAAAGGACAAGTCTATAGAACCCTACGCCTAGAGGCAGTAGTTGCTTTAAATAAGTTACAAGACGAATTTCAAACAAGAGGCTATTCTAGCTCAGAAATCACTAGAATGATAGCAGATGCATGGAAATTGAGATCTACAAAATGTAAACCATACATGAGCTCTTATAGTGCTGATACAAGTATACCTTATGATACAAGTATTGATAGAAATAAGTTTAGAATAGTGTTTAGATTTGCAAGTGACATCAATAAGTATACGGAAATTATTAAAAAGAATTGGCACTTATTACATAAAATACCAGGTCTGGTTTCCACAGTTGGTGACACCCCAAACTTCAGTTTTAGAAATAATGTGTCTTTAAAGCAGCAGCTCTGTAATAGAGAACATCAGTCTTTTAGAAAAAAATCTCTCAAACAGACAAGGCACCTTCCCTTGCAGGAATTGTGCTGCTTGTCAGCATGTCTACACTAAAAATGAGTACATTCATCCTGTGAAATGTTTTAAACTTTATATGAAGAATTACTATGATTGTAAAAGTGTCAATGTTGTTTATTTTTGTTTTTGCCAAGCATGCCATGCCTATTATGTAGGCAAAACAAATAGGAGTTTTAAAGAAAGAATGTTAGAACATATAAGGGACATACGGAACCAGAAGCAATCAAATGCTCTAGCTAATCATGTCCTGAATACAGACAGTAGTCATTGTTTTACATTTTTAATCTTACAACAAATAGTAAGGACAAAAAGAGGTGGTGATGTAGAAAACCACACTGAAGAATTAGAACAACAATGGATCACTAAATTACAGCAGATAGATATCCTGGTTTGAATGGCTGCACCTCATTAGTTCCTTACCTTAAGGCAAGGCGCCTTAACCACTAAATATGAGTTTTTTACATATTTTTTATTGTACTATTATGGTTATATGTGCACAAAATGTGTGTGTATATGTACACACACACATATATATATATATATATATATATATATATATATATATATATATATATATATTTTAATAACCATCAGGGATGACATTCCCCCTTTTTTAAATATTAATGTGTGTAAATACACACCTTTCTATATATTTTATGCATTTTCCTATGGATATCGATATATGTTCTTATGTTAGTGGAGTAATATCTCTTTAAATTGTGATGTCATACTAATTGTCCTAGTATTTAACCAAGCATCAGTTGTAGTGATGTGGTCTGATGAAGCAACATTAAGTTGTGAAAGCGCTTACCGTTTGTCTTCTGCAATAAAGTAGAGTGACTGATTTCCAGTGTGTAACTTTAGTGCCTAAATTTACTTTTGCTGTTGTTGTGTGTTTTGGGCACCTCAGTGTACCTGCAGCCATTTGGTTTTTGCATCTTCAGTCTCTTGTATGCTAGCCTGGTGGGCAGTTGCTGTGTGCTCCCCCTTTTTTTCCTCCCACCCACCATTTTTTTCCTAGGCCGTTGACCCTTCATCAACATTAAAGCAAACATTATTTCAGTTTTGCATCTGATAATCAGGTAGTTTTGGGTGTAGGTGCAGTTTCAGAAAGCCACTTGTTTTGTTATAGGACAGCCCTAACCGGGCAAGTCAGGCTGTCATGTTGAATGATTTCTTTTTCAGGGCTGTTCAGGTTTTTGGATTATTATATTTTGGTATAAGTTAATTCATTTTATGTTGGTATGAAATCTTGACTCCCATTATTACAGTTTATATGTTTATGTGAATAAAGCTGCCAGCAATACCCATATGACTCGATTGTGTTATTACAAGTCATAAAAGGGCATAGACACATTTTTTTTAAATGAAATAAAATGGATTATCTTACCATTCAGTATCAATTGTAATAGTTGCCTGTACTCGCAATAAAATTTTAAGCTTGTTATGACTGTCAAGAATATGAGAGTTAAATATGCTGTACACAATACCTTGATTATGAATTTTATTTTCTGTTTATAGATTGTGTCATCTTATTGTTGTACTCATTTTGCTGATTTATTTTATTTGCTGCTGTTTCATGGCATATTCTTTTAGTCTGTTTATTTGGGCAGATATTTTCAATAAAAATGTCTGTCAGTTTTGGAGTTTCAGTCTCTCTCTGTCTCTCTCTCTCTCTCTCTCTCTCTCACACACACACACACACACACACACACACACACACACACACACACACACACACACACACACACACAAAGTGTCTTGTCTCTGAGTTGCATTTTTTTTCCACACTAGCATTTTTCAAGTTTTTCTGTTTTTTTAAATTATGTAATTTCCTTTCTAGGCACAAGTGGATATTTAAGTACTATGTCTAACAACAGTAATATGCCAGATCAAAAGCTATAGCAATCGCAAATCATGTAAAAGATATTATATCACATCTGTGCTTCAATGTCTTTGTATTTTCTGTTAGTAGACCAACTTGCAGTTTTTTCTTCAGTCAGTTGAGGTAGTAAGCAAGTAATTCAGATGGAAATTTGCAGGGTCATGGGACCATGCATTTTATGCTGATCATCTACAATATATTTTTGGGGGAAAATCAGTCTTCATTGGTTAGCAATGCCAATAAATCATATGGACTAAAATTCTGGAGCCCTTTCAGACAGAAAATAAACTTTGTCCAGTAGATTACCACTAAATGTCAAATTTACTTAGTGCAATACAGTATAAGCAAATTCAAGACACACATAGTAGGATCTAGAGCAGCTGATATACTGCAAAGCGAAGTGAAAGGAGCACTTTTCAAATTATACAGCATTATCTGCACAGACTAATTCTAAGGCATAGGGAAATAGGTAGCCTGCTTGAAGTAATGAATTTGCACATGTCAGAAGTAGTTGATTATGAATAGTTATTAATGCCATCAACCTATGAATATTAATAAAGCAAGACACACCATTAGTTGAACTGTTAATTACACTGAAACTTTACTGAAAATTTATAAATCTCAACGTTCCTTTTTTGTTGTGAAATGTCCCTTGTTTTCCATCATATTTTTACACTGTCACTCCTAACATTTTTGATTTTCTGATAATTTACTGAGGACTACAGTCAGTTAATAATGCCATTCATTTGAGATTTGTAATTCTTATTGTTCAGAAAATGTATAATTATACAAACCCTTTTGTCCCGATCCCCTTCAATAAAACCACACCATGCCAAAATGGCATTTGATGACCTTTTATTAAAATTCCATTGACATAACTTTATTGAGACATTTCCTCCCACAAATCTACCTAACCTCGTTGCCCTTCATCCTAACCTTAACATCCTCCCTCAGCCCCCTTCTACCCATTCTAACTTCCTTTCTTTATCTCTGGATAGTCCACAAGACACTGAAGATGTCTCTGAACAAATTGGTTTGTTCCCAAACCTCATTTGTCCTGATCCCTTTTATAAAATCACACCAGACCAAAATGGTATTTGGCGACCTTTTATTTAACTTTATTGAGACATTTTACTTTATTAATTGCCACATGAACTTTCATCAGAGCAGCATATTCCCACTCACCCTGTCCAATAAGCAGTGTCATCACCACCATTCACTTATTCATACCTATCAAAGCAGCATCCTATTGCTTGATTTCATAACTTTATTGAAACATTTTAATTTATTAACTACAACATGAACATTCATTAGGGCAGCGTATCCCCACTCACCCTGTCCAATAAGCAGCATCGCCACCACCGCTCACTTATTCATACTTATCAAAGCAGCATCCTATCGCTCACTTTCATCCCCCAAACACCTTGCATCAAACACCCAAACCTGAGACGGAACAGATGAGGGACAAGCCTGCCCCACTTCTCCCCCCAGCAACCTGACTCAGGCTGTTCCCCATCACCTACTGCCGGACTTTCACTAAATGGTCCAAAAACAAGCCTAAAAGTAAATTAAACAAATCCAAACCAAACTCATCCAGATGCATTCCACCCTCTCTGAACCAAAGTGGGTCCCAGTCATTAATGTATGCATACCCAAAGTAACTAGTTGCCTCGTCAGCCTACAACTAACAAACCACAGAGCCCACTCTAATGCCATAAAATTACCAACATTTCTCCAAAATACCATAGTAGTATTTCAGACCACACAATAGACATACTCGGATATAACCTCTTTAAAGTAACAAATCCTCTCTTGTTTTACATACCAGCTGCCGCTGTAGAATTATTCCCAAATCATTACCTGCCGAGTGTACCTATAAAACTCGAGGAAGCCCCTTCTATGACTGTATAAACAAATTCATCCATGAGCTGATTCCACCTGAGGCCTCTGATACCATGCCACACCTGAGGCCTCTGATACCATGCCACACCTGAGGCCTCTGATACCATGGTACACCTGAGGCCTCTGATACCATGCCACACCTGAGGCCTCTGATACCATGCCACACCTGAGGCCTCTGATACCATGCCACACCTGAGGCCTCTGATACCATGCCACACCTGAGGCCTCTGATACCATGCCATATGACTCTCCACCCAACATGATGCAAACCCAATGCATTGCCAGCCAGCGTAACTGCCACCCTCTTTGCTGCCCAATTCATACCAATTCAGCACTTCAGTCAATTATCTAAATAAGAAGCCTTTGAAGACCAACAATCCATCCTCTTAATAACTTCAACTGATCTACCTTTCCTGCTAAATCCAAAGCCCTTTCCATGCAAAAGAAATAATTGTAAAACCTCTGTCCCAGAAAACAAAGACAATGAAAAGCCCTCTTAATCACAGACACAAAGTGATTACCTGTTATCACCTTCCCCTTCTCAACCAAAAACCTGAATCCTGAGGACTACACACATGGATCCACAGTAATCTCCTAGCCCAACCAACCAGACATAACCACTCATTCCTTCCCAAGAACTATGCGCGTGCCCATACCTACCTGATCTATTTTAGATCTACCACATGCGCACTGCCTCAGAAAATACTGTGACATCTCCGTAACTAGTAATCCTAACAACTCTGACTCCCTAAATACTCCATAATACATCCATAAGACCAATGTCACCCACAAAGTATAATCCACTGAACGACCATCCACCAAAGCTAAGCATCACAACAAAACTTTAAAACTTTTCTATTCAATAGCCATCAACTAAATAACCCTCTTTCCCCTCAAATGTACCTGCCAAACTACAGACACCACCCAAATTGTCATTAACTCCAATAGACTACAGCTTTCTTTCACGAATCCTTCCAATCTGCCAGCCAATTAGCCGCAAGCCATTTGCCACCAAAATGCCCCCATGCCAATACCGTCTGCCATATCTGTAAACAATTGCAATTCCCCTCGACCAAACAAATCAAGCTGTCAAAAAGAAACACCATTAAACTACTCCAAAAAGTACAACCACAGTGCTAAATCAGCCCATGCCAACTTACCAATTCTTACCCAATGATGTTTGCTTTCCTCCTTTTGCAAAAAGGCCACGGACCTAAAAAAGTACAACCCAGGTGAACTGCCCAACATGCAAAAATCAAAAGCCCTAAAACCACCATGACATCTTTAATCTGCACATTGTCCTTGTACTTCACCCATCCAAGCTTTTCTTTCAAAAGTGCTATCTTCTCAACTGGTAAACAAAGCAAGGGGTTGTCAAAAGGGCACCAGTAACCTCCCTAGCCTCTGTTCCTTTGTCCCTCAAACCTTTAAAAATATCTTCCCCCTCCCCCACTGAATGCAAATTCTTACAGACTGTTCCATCCCCTCCAACCCTTGATTTAATGGAAAATCCCTGAAAAAGCCCAGTAATTATTTCTTACATAATTTCCGGGTCATCCCGCAATACTTGCACTTTAATGGGAAAATGTATCCCCTGTACTTCCCCTCATCACCCGCAAGGACACTTCCCCCATGAAAATGCCCCCTATCCTAGAGAATTTGAAATCCCTGAAACAAAGAAGGTAACCTGCCCAAGCTGGTCAAAAGTGAACTTGGATTGCCTGAATTGCCTTCTTGCTGACAACCCTGCACAGCAGAATGTATACCCACACACTTCAAACAAGTGTGTGAGTACCTGCATGCCACCCATGAGAAATGCCCTGCATTAAAATGCAAACATACCCCCACCTCTTCCCCTCCTAACTTACCCTTTCTGCTAACAGCTGCAGCACTATCTATCTTAGGGGCTAGCCATACGTCAGGGTGCCTCACATCCCAACGCAATGACTTATCCACCTCCTTTCACTTCCTAAACCTCTGACTGTACCACAATGAAGCATTTCCTGCCTATAGATATGTTATGGATCATGAGAAAAGAAGCCAAGACTGGTAAGACCAAGGAGATATCCTTTTCCAACTAAACTGCCATGTAGTACACACAGCCTAACTCTCAATGTCCCATGTTCTTGGTCGTAGCCCATCTACTCTTCTACACCCCAAAGCCACTAAAGCCACCAGAAGATATTTGCTATTTGCAGTTTCCAATTCCAGCAAGTGCTGAACCCCTTCCACATCAATTAATTTGAAAATGTTGACATACTCCCCCTTCCAGATCTTTTCTTTAACTGAGGATGGTATGTGAGGAGTAAGAAAGACGGCTCCTTATCTTGCCCCAGGGTCTATGTAGCAAACCAATCACCTGGCCAGGTCTGAAAATCCAACCCAGTCTCCTGTTGTGACTCCACACTGCTTATGCATGACATGAAACTCCCCAGGGAAACTCTACACCACCGTCCCCAATGAATGCCTCACCTTGAACCAGTCCCCCCTTCCCTACTCCTCTGCATATGTTCCATAGTGCCTGCAGTTCCACTAGACTCCTGACTCGACCCCACTTATACCCGAGCTATTCCCAAGATCCCCAGTTTGCTATGCCTACAGAAAGTCCCATCAATATGTCCTTATGTTCAGCCACATCATGCACTGCTCCAATGGTGAAAATATCCATCATGACTGCATCGTTTGATTGCCATGCCTGTTTCCCTCAGACTACCAACCTGCTCTTCACTGCCTGCTTTCTCCTTTTTTAACTGGACTTACCAGATTCCTCAGCTGCCTCCAACTCACTGGTAGGCAATTCCTGGAACAGTTCTTCAGACTGTGAAATAATGACCACCTGCCACAAACTCTGCACATCAGTCATCTGCCAAAGGAAAGGACAACAATAAGAATCTAGGAGATAAACCCATACCAATATACCAACCTCCCAACCTAATATAGCTTTCCAGTGCTCCTCTTGCCTTATAAAAGCAGTAAGATAACTCTCAAACCCATCTGGAACAAATTCCAACAAAACAGGGACAAATCTGGAAAATTCCAGAACAGTCAAAGACACTGTTTAAAATATTGGCACTGTTAGCTTGAGCCATTAGCAAAATAAAACAAGGTGCACCAGTATACCTTTCCAAACATCAGACTCCCCCTACCCATTAAGGATATGAAGTTTAAACCTTAGCCACTCAGCCAATCCACCTGACTTAAGTAAAGAAAGTCAATAACTTCAACTTAGTGTCCTTTATTCATTAACAGTAGTTCACCACCTTACCTTTACAGCAACTATTTCCTCTATGTCTGCATTCTTTTTTTTTTTTTTTGGTCTAATCATACCTCCTACCCCAGAGTTAATCAACTGTCCAGATTCTCATGGAATGTCCAGACCTCTGGTTCCCATTTTGGCCTGTTCCTCATGACTGAAGTGACTAAATAATGACCTACTTGAGTTTCTGACTCTGTCAGAGAATCTAAAACTGGGGCAGCTCTTAAATACTGTCCTGTAAGTTTATACTGTTACCAGAATAACCAGTTCTGTATCAGTATAACTTCTTGACAGGACAAGGTCACACTAACACACATGTCTGATCCTCACTGCCTTAACTGAAACCTATAAACTTGTGAGGGACAAAGCAAATATAAAGCAACAGCAGCACCTTCCCCGAAGATCTGGCCTATTAAGCTGCTTTGTATCATTTCTTGGGTTTACATATTTGCCTAAACCCCCCTCCCATCTTTAAACTGAACAATTTAGATAACCTCTAACTGTTCCAAACAGAGAATAAGTAGTTATTATTATTTTTCTTTTTTGATATCCTAAACCTAATTGTAATCCCTGATTCCCAAAATTACTATGGCCCCCAGCAGCCATGGTGAAAAGGGACTCCAAGGTAGACTGAACAGACTGGGATACTATGTTTAATTACCAAGTAAGCCTGTTCAGCATTGTGATATTAATGATTGCATTATAACTACATACTGTAAAATATTTAGCAGAATCACAAATTAATAAAATACACAACAGAAAAAGAGATACTAAGCTTTTAGAAACATGCAAGTATTTTGCTTTTTTAATTCTAACCAAACAGTTGCCCATAAAACAATACTCAGAAATGCTTTGTGTGAACCCTAACTTCTAACAGCTATGCAAACTCAACATTTTCTCTAGTATTTTAACTCAAATTAGCTTCCACATACACATTTTGTAGGTTGGTTTACTCCACCCCGTGACTCTGAACCGCACTTGGCCAAAAAGATAAAGACCAATGGAAAAAACTTTAAAGACAAGAAAATAAACCATTACTCAACAAGTAGCTTGAAGTTACAGAACTGGTTTTCCCACCATGAAAATTTAATTTTGAGATCCTTAAAAAGGTAAGCTGCCTAGAACCCATTCACATATTTTAATTTAGTTTGAGTTAATGCTGTAATCATATAAGCAGAGGGAAGCAAACAGTAAGAATACATTGCTTTTCCCCTCCATGTTTTGTTAGGATAATCAACAATACTTCCACTTCTTTAAGGGCACTGAGCTGTAAAAAATGTTCAAACAATAATGTGCAAAGCAAAATCTATCATTGCTTTTTTTTTCAAACTACTGACTTGTATATCCATTGCCTTGTCCAATTATATCAATCTTATTAATGAGAAAATGTGAAACACTTGCTAATTGCTTAGTAACAAATTCAACTAAGAAGCTCATAGAATGATTAAAATGTGATATTTTTACTTATAGAATAGCTCTTTCAACAATTAATATGATTCAATTCCATTGGATCAGCCAAAATAGTATTAACACATGGAATGTGTGATAGACCCTGACAATGTTTAACTTTGAAGAACATGAACATTTAAAACCCCAAATGAGGAATGTTCCTCAAAAGGTGGTACAATTGAGAGGTACACTAATCATTCAGTAACTAAACTTCCGCGATTCCCCAAGCGCACAAATTGCTAGTCAACAAACCAGCCACTGCAAAGCAGCACCTGGAAATGCCACAAATCCTTCATTAAAATTAACTAACTGCTGGGTGCCCTAAAAGAAAAGACTCCATGACTGTTAATCGCACTATGTGCAAGCACAAACAACAGACATTACTAGGAGCCTTTTTTTTTTTATTTACCTGCAAACAACTCCTTAAACTTACCGCAATGTTTGAACACAGCAGCATCAACCAGAGTACAAGCATGACCCAGTAGAGCTGTAACTAGCTAGGTCCAAAGCTGACTGCTACATGTGGACCGAACAAACACCTCCATTGCCCCTAACACCAGCATTGCACAGTATAAAACTTGTATAGAGACTAACAACGGTACCTGCAGCAATTCCAGCCCAATGTTCAACGGAGTAAGAATCTGACATTTTATCTTGTGTTTTACCTCATTATATATTTATTTATTATTATTACTTTCTTTTATAAGGGAGAACTGCTGACACATCCAGAACTAAAACATGCCCTTAATGCCATCAAACCACTCCATGGCTGAACCAGTTAACTTCCTTCTCCTGCATCCAACACACAAATACACTGTCTTCTGTGTTTCTCCCCTGTCCTACCTCTATCCATTTACCAAACCTAGACAACAATAAGAACTCCCCCCAAACTGACACCATGAGGCCACCCCACAAAATCACTCAAGTGAACTCAAGTAGGCTAAAGAGAACAGCAGCCCCAGTTGCCTAATATACATATATAATCAAAACAAAATTAAATAATTCACTCACTTAATACCACCATGCCCCCACTGTTACCCAAGGCCTACCTGTTTTCCAAATACCTACAGGTCATCTTGGATGTAGAACTTGTCTTAGCAAGTTCATGCCTAAACCCGATCCTTTTCCTAGCTACACTCACATAAAATTCTATCAGCTGCCCCCCCCCCACACCTAGCTCACTTCCTCCCAGTTCTCACCCTATTGAATTAACCCTTCTTCTCACACAAATCTACCTAACCTCATTCACCTTCATCCTAGCCTTAACATCCTCTCCCCATCCCCTTCTACCTACCTTAACACCTTTTCTTATCTCTGCATAGCCCCCAAGACACTGATGTCTCTGTTCCCAAACCTCATTTGTTTTATTAACTTTTTAAAATGAATTAGAGTAATTGTTTAAAAACTGTCCCTGATTTTGGGTTTTTACTCCAGCACTATTGTGGCTTCATCCAGAATGCTTGTATAAAGACATTGAGATATATGAAGCCTGAACACATTAATTGTACCAGAAGTTGGAGACTACCCCCAGGATTCGGCAAGCTCTGCATGGTGTGCAGGAATAGTGCAAGAGCAGCTGCACGCAATATGGTCGACGAGCGATCCAGGAAAGAGTTCCCGGGACGTGCACGAGCGGTCCTACACTATTCCTGCATGGACTCAGCTCCTGTATGCTAATTACCCCATTTGCAAGTGAAAACCATGCAAATGAGGTGAATTAGCAAACCAGGAAGCAGGCAGGCATCTGTGCAGGAATACTGTAACTTGCAGAAATGTATTCGACTACTAACCAAATACATTTCTGCAAATTACAAAACGGAGACATGACAGCTCCAAAGAAAGCATGTATTCAATGTAGTAGGCATGCCAATGGTCAAATATATGGCCATTGTCATGGTAAATAGTTCCAAAATTATAAAAAATTACTTTTTTTTTTTGGCCATTTAAGCGTAGGGCAGCAAACGGGATCGGCCCAGAAATAAGAAAAACAGTTGGAAATAAGCTTTTAAACCAAAATCAGCATTCTGCCATGATAGTCAATGGCATGCATAAGACAACAATACCATGGAATATTGGTTGCTAAGGGGGAAGGCTGAGTGTCAGTTTTGTAACCATGCATTACCAGTCAGTTTTATGCAAATGAGGGGATTGATACTGAATCACAGATTTCCCCTCACTGTTAGATTGCACCCAACCGTGTAGGTGCAGCAACACCATGGTATAAGCATAAGAGGTAGATAACCTCATAAGGGGGAGTGTCATGTATGCTGTAAGCTTATTGGAGCTCTGTGGCCCGTGTTTGCCCTTAGCTAAGCACAGCTAAGGAAGGGGGTTGTGTCTGAGGCTGCCTAGCAGTGTTTACATTGCCTAAACGTTAAACAAAAAAAAAAAAAAACAGGAAATAGCAGCTCTGTTCACATCTGAGCACTGGGTATGCACGATACACCTCAGGACTTAAACGGGAAGGTAATGGGAAGGGAAAACAGCAGTAGGAAGGCAATCAAGGAGAACTAACATAGCTGGCAGGTGAAATGTATCAGAATCAGCCAATTACACAGGCAGAAGCCCTGCCCAGCACACTGCTATAAACTATGCAAACACCTTTCACTCTGTTTTTCCCACAAACTCTACACCACCGGTGTACACAGACAGGGAAATTTTACCTGACAAAACTAACAAAATGATAGGTGCTGCTGTCATACTCATACATCAATATGTGGAAGAGGCTGAGGGTGGTGAGGATGAGAATGCTGATGACCAACCCACAGTGAGGAGAAGGAGAAGAGTGTACAGACACAGGGTAACCTACCAAGGGCTACATGAACTGGAGATAGTGGAGCGCTACAGGGTGGACAGGGACATCCTACAGCAAATTGTTGAGCTGTGCCAGCCATGCCTCACACACAGAACTAACAGAGGGGAACCCATCCCAGTGGATACCAAGGTATGTGTAGGCTTAAGAATAATAGCCACAGGTACCTTCCAAAGGCCAACTGGGGATATCATGGGGATCTCACAGGCATCAGCATCCAGGGTACTCCAACAGTTCCTGGATACCATGTCAGCACATGCCGGTGACCACATATATTTCCTTAGCACTCATTGACCAGCAACATGCATCTCTTCCACCACATATCAGAATACCCTTTGATAGTGGGTGGTGTAGACTGCATGCACATACACATCAAAGCACCACCCGGTGAGCAGGGTAGGGTCTACATAAACTGCAAAGGCTTCTCCTCTATCAACTGTCAGGTCATGTGTGATGCTCAGGGCATTATAATGAATGTGTGTGCTGGCAGCCCTGGAAGCTATCACGACTCTCACATCTGGCATATGACACAGTTGTACCAGAGATTTGTCAGTGAGGACATCCCATATGGCCACCTAGTGGGGGATGCTGGTTACGCACTGAAGCCGTAGCTGATGACACCCATCAGAAATGCACACAGACCTAAACAAGAACTCCATAATGAGGCACATGCACAAACCAGAATCATAATAGAGTGTGTGTTTGGGATGCTCAAGTCACGGTTCCAGTGCCTGGACATATCTGGTGGAGCCTTACAGTACTCTCCCGCTACATGAACACAAATTTTCATTGTATGTGCCATGCTACACAGTATGATCCTGCCAAAACAGCTGCAGCAGGAACAGCACGGGGCAGGGCCACACAGCCTCCCACCATTGCCAAGGCCAGCACAGGCACAGAGTGACTCAGAGGTGGAACAACCTGAGCCTGCCCATGTAGGCAGAAGGAGGCATGTCCAGTATGCCCAGGCTTTGGCAAAGAGGCAATGCATAGCACATATACCAACACGGTAGGAAGACAGGGAATGACACCTCTCTCTGACTTGCACATACAGTAAAAGGGATGCCAAACATGACACTACCTGTGCTTTACCATGTATAGGAGTGTACTATGTGCATCTGACATAGCCAGCCCTCCAGCAGCATCTTCAGTGCTGGCATAGCCACAAGGTAAGTCACTCTTCCTATCAATTGCTGAATGGAGTAGTGTGTTATGCTAGTTGTAGCTATGGTATGGATGTGAGCATGCAAGGGAATTGGGTGGCTGAATGGGATGGCAGGAGATAGTGAACACCTATATGGGCAGCATGAAATCCATAACAAATACTGGTGTCAACAAAGTTGGCAGTACTAGACAAGGTGACAAATCCGACTGCAGTACATGTGGTGGACCAAATGTGTGTCCATAGGACACACACATGCATGACAGTGAGGTTCACATACCCAACAACAGCCTCTGCCAGCAGGACACGTGTAGATGACCATAAAGAAAGGCTGTGCTAAGGCCTCCAATTAATGGCAATGGAGAACAGCCCCCCTCCAGACCTACACAGACAGACTACAACAGGTCAGGCAGTAGTATGTTAGTTCTGCAGGGTAAGACATCTGAAACTGAAATGTAGGTCAATAAAACCTAAGATATGTACTCTATTGATATGCCTCTAGTCTGCATGATAGGTCAGAATACAAAATGAAATGGAAGCCAATGGAGTACCTGAAATACCAGTACAGTCATAGCAAATGTTTACAGTTGTCAGGTGTGCACCCCCCCCCCCACAATCCTATGTAGAAATGCAGTAACATGTACAAGTGGAGTTAATAACAGTGGAGCACAGATTACCTGAGCTGGCCCAATTTACAGGATAGATTGTAGCATGTGTACAATATGCAGAGCTCTGTGTATTAGGTTGTGGTGTGTTGTACTTTATGTGGAAGTGGTCAGCATGTAGGCGTGGAGGGCTGTGTCCCATTGGCCTATAGCCAGTACTGTCGATGACAGGGCCATGTTCTGACAACTGCAGTGCCAACCACAATGTATCCCAGCAAGACCCAATTTAGTAGTCATCCATACTCATTTTTTGGATGTCAATATCTGTCACCATCTGAAAGCTGGACATGCCATGAATGTGGACCCAAACATGCACACAGTAGACAGGTGGAAGTACCCCTAGTCAGAGTACATAAAATGTAACTGTCAACTGCACACACCTTTGGAATTGTACATACAGGTTAGCAGCACATTAGTTGTCTGTGTAGTATGGAATACTGATGCAGTCTGGCTAATCACTGGCAGACCACAAAAGGCACAGTTATAAAGTAATAAGAGACTGCCTATGTCCCCGCACAAGGCACCATAAGGGGAATGTCCCAGGTATATCTGTGAGTCAGCTGGAAGAAGCTTCCATATCACACATGCACTCAGCTCACCCCACCATCATCCACACTTTTATCACAGGTCATATCCCTGCTGTTGGGAATGACAGTATGACCCCCACTTCTGTATGGGAATACCCACAGAATGCAGCATGTTGAAGAGGTGTCCCATGCAGGTGTGTCCCTAGCTGTAAGCAACACCTTGCCAGCATCCAGACCAATGGATTAATATGAACAGGAACTATTGCCATTAACACCTTGCACACTTACTCTGTCACCCCAGGGAAATCCAGTGGCTTGCAGCCTGGGACTGTAGGAGTGACAGAATGTACTGGCCTCTACAGATGGCCTTCATCACTACCAAATGCCCTACAGTCCTCTGTCAAACACCTGTGCCTCACCCATACTGCCAATGTATGTTATCTCATGGAGTCCCAACTAACAACATAACACAGTCCACAGAACACAAATGCAATTCCATGTTGACAAATCCCAGTAGCATGGCCACCATGTCCTACTGCATGAACTGTGGACCAAACCCTAAATAATGCTGGGATGAAGTGACAACTATAGGGATACTTCACAGATATCACTCTCATAATGTTAGGAAGATGATAGAATAACAGAGTGGGGAGTGTAGAAGCATGGATGCCATGGAGTGTGTGAAGTCTGAAACTCCGATGTGTGCCCATACTACCACTGCCTGCAAACCTAGTAATGGGTGGCTACAAACCCACTTGTAAACCACAATGTGAAGGGGAAATGACCAGATATATGAACCCTGCCACTGGGTAACCTGGGTGAATCTGTACAGCTGAGAAGTATGGCCACAGCAGGATATGGCCATTCTGTTATGTTGATAGATGTACAAGCAGAGGAGCCTCAGCCACTACAGTACCAAGGTGCTGGACCATTTACACACATCCATCAGCAAGCATCTGCAGCTACCCCTCTAGAATGCCATGAGTGTGGAAGAATATGTAGGCTGCAGACCACAATACTGGACACAACTTCATTCACTTTGTATTTCCCAGAAAATAACTGTGAGCAAATAACTATATCTGTCAGTAGTTGATGACATAATTCATCAGAGTTTAAAACAGTACATATGTCTGAATATCTCTGCTAACACCAACCATGTAACAAAAGCAGCACTGATACAATAGTTACAGTATCCCACTATCTTTCACCCATTCTTACTCCATATTGTCAACATATCTACAGATATCCTGCAGAAACAGGTTGCTAGCTGTAGGTGTAGAACACAAAATCCTGCACTTGAGTATAACCTACCTGGAATGGATTCACACACTCAATACAGAAGGTCATACTGGGCATGTTCCTACACTTAGAGAAATGAAGCCCATGTCTGACAACAAAATACAGATAGTCATACTGGGCATGCTCCAACACTTAGAGAAATGAAGCCCATGTCTGACAACAGCAGTGGACTATACTTATCTGTCATTCACAGATGTCTGTACACACACACCACATTGCACACCATTCATGCTTTGCAATACTCACACATATTCAAGGCCAACACACTATAATAGGTCAAACATGCACACACAGAGATGTGGGGAAGAGAGAGGTAGACAATGACAAAGAGATTGCCATCATGAGGCCTGTCCCACCCACCATGCATCAAATTGGCAAAAAGCACATGCTGTGCCAATGTCAATCACTGTAGACATTTGCTTTTGGTAGCCCTCAGCCATATAGTGTCTGCAGTGCTTGCATAGGTCTCAATCTCTTAAGAGGCCAGTGTGGAGAACATACCTTAACAATGTGTGACAAAAGGTCAAAAAAGTGGAACACCCTATTTTCGCACTGCGCGAAACATGCCTTTGCCATGGATCATGGTAGAACATCTATAAAATTCAATAAGACACTTTTCAGATCCAAAACCTTTGTTTTATAATCTGCAATACCATGTCCACACCATAAGTAAATGAAACAGCACTTTACAAACATAAAATTCACATTTACTAAATTTTCTAAACCGACATTACAAGTCACCCAAATGATTTTAGTTAGACCAAGTTAAACAGCATCCTGTCTACTTTAAAGCATATCATTACTATAAATAACTCACTTTTGACATCCATCCTGACATACCTCTCAACCTCTTAGTGCAAGAAATGTGGACAAAGCCCAATGTGATAGGGGAACAAGCAGCACAAAATTAGAGACACTTTAAATATTGCTCTTATAAACTTAGCAATATTGCTCTAAAAAACTTGGAAATATTGCTAAAATAACAGTATCTGTGTTGACATACAACAGACATACGAGGGACAAGCAGCACAAAACTAGAGACACTAAATATTGCTCTTAGAAACATAGAAATATTGCTCTGATAAACTTGGAAATATTGCTCTGATAAACTTGGAAATATTGCTAGAATAACAGGATCTGTGTAGGTATACAACAGACATACCAGGGACAAGCATCACAAAAATAGAGACACTAAACATTGCTCTTATAAACTTAGAAAGCTAGCATACATGTTCCCAAGGATAGAAATTCTTGCAGAGGTAAAATTGCAGCTACATTTATAAAGCACTTACCTCTGCCTATAACCCATAGACTCAGTCTCCACAGAGTACAAAATTTAATCCAAAATGATGATCTGATCAGCCCCGGTTGTCCAGCAGGCAGCAACACAAACCTCAGCCTTCTAGTGACCATCTGACTGATCTGAATCCACCAAAGCATGGCCCCTGAAGTCCCTTCAGCTTGCTGACTCCTCTCCTGGCTTCTGAGTCCCAGTACCGACATCTTCAATCCACAGCAGAACATGATTGACCTGTATTGGGGAGCTCTCATTGGCGCCTGTCCTGAAACGTGTTACTTGATTGGCTCGTACACCACATTTGCGATTGGCTGTATATGTGGTATATGAGCCAATCAAAAACTGTAGACCACAGCAAGTGCTGTGTAATGTGGAAGGGCAGCACAGCTATGCATTGATTTGTATACCGCAATGCCGATTGGCAGTAATTGTGGTACACAAACCAATCAGAATGCATGTAGAGGAGCCACAGCTGTTCAATGCAGAGCAGCAGAACAGTGGCTTCACTCGTCATTAAATGCGGAGTGTTCCGCATAATCTGGAGCACTTGGATGCTCAGGGTGCTTGTGATAACTGTGTAACATGACAGTACACATAAGTATTTATCTAGTATTTGTATACCCAGTCCTGTCAAATGTAAAGTTGTGTGTGACTGAGTGTTGTGTGTGTGTTTCCAGAGGAATGGTTTATGGGCCATTCATGCACACTGCACTTCCCATAGCCCATATTAGCACTCATGCTGATGTCAGTCACCTTGAAATAACCCTCTGGACAATTTTCAACCCCATAATCTCTGTGGTGTATGCAATAACTGCATAATGAAATAGTGTAACATACTAGTTAGATAACAGTTCTAATCCCAGACATGGCAACTGTGAAACTCGTGTATGTGGAGATTAATTATTTTGAGGCCATTCACAGTCACTACACCTCCCATTGCCCTACTTTAGCAAGCCTGCTGATGTCAGTCACCTTGAAATACCCCTTTGGAAAAAGGCAAACCCTATAAGCTCTGTGGCACATGTGATAACTGTGTAATGCTATAGTGTAACATACTAGTTAGGTAGGAGCTCTAATCACAGACATGGCAACTGTGAAACCCTGTGTGTGTGTGTGTGTGTGTGTGTGTGTGTGTGTGTGTGTGTGTGTGTGTGTGTGTGTGTGTGTGTGTGTGTGTGTGTGTGTATATAGAGATGAATGATTCTGAGGCCATTCACAGTCACTACACCTCCCATTGCCCTACTTTAGCAACCCTGCTGATGTCAGTCACCTTGAAATATCCCTTTGGAGAAAGGCAAACCTTATAAGCTCCATGGAGTATGCGATAACTGTGTAATGCTATAGTGTAACATACTAGTTAGGTAGGAGTTCTAATCCCAGACATGGCAACTGTAGAGTTCTGTGTTTGTGTGTGTGTGTGTGTGTGTGTGTGTGTGTGTGTGTGTGTGTGTGTGTGTGTGTGTGTGTGTAGAGATTAATGATTTTGAGGTCAATCACAGTCACTACACCTCCCACTGCCCTACTTTAACAAGCCTGCTGATGCCAGTCACCTTGAAATACCTCTGTGGAGAAGGGCAAGCCCTATAAGCTCCATGGTGCATGCCATAAATGTGGAACAAGGTAGTAGCAGTAACTACACAGGTATGGGTTGGAATCTCATCTGTGGCAAGTGTTTGTGTTTGTACATATGTATGTGTGTACCTCAAAACTTTTGGCCCTATTTGCACCCAGTACACATCTCAGAGCCTGACTTTAGCAGTTCTGCAGATATCATCCACCTTACAAGTACCTATTGCCAACCCTAAACTATGTCAGGTCAGTGGTGCATGTGGTAAGTGCATAACATAATGGTCCATAAAGATTGTTAGATAGAGGTTTGAACCTCATCCCTGGCAAATGTAAATGTGTATTTAGGGTAAAATTATTTTTGGGATCTCTCACCCACTACATCACCCAATGCCACTATTTACAAGAGCTGGTGATGTTCCTCACTTTAGAAGTACCTTGGGACAACATCCATTCTATAAGCTCCATGGCTCTCACAATAAATGTGGTACTTTGTAGTAGCAATACATAGCTAAGCAGAAGTTTGAATCACAGTACTGGCAAATGTGTGTCTGTCATCAGTATCTTGTGTGGAGGTTGCTGTTGTGTAATAACAGGATACATTGTGGGGTGGGTTTTGCTAAATTACTATATTGAGGACCTAGTATATGTCGTAATGTCAACCTTACAAAAACAACAGATGTCAAACACCAGAGAGGCTGGTGTAGACAATCCATAGCCCTACATATGACATTATGGATTGGTGAACAATATAGGCAACCCTTGTATTACTCAGAGAACACTCTCCATCCATGTCTCATACACAAACACACTGGGCTAGGCAACAACCACTATATTGGTAGTTCCCTGCATATTGCCTCACAGATAGTAACCACGGTGTAATTGCAGTGGACTACATGCCTGTTGACCACAAGAGTGCCATTGACATCAGAAAGTACTGTGATGTGTAACATCTCCTGACTGTGTGTTATCCAGCAAGTAAAAGGACATGGCACCCTGTTCCATCCCTACAATAGGCAAATAAATGCTTACAGAGGTCCTTTTGCTATGTTCCCCACTGGATGCCTGCAACAACTGTAGAGTCTGCAAATGTAACCCACAAAGGGAATACCATGCCTTATACACATGCCCTGTATGAACAGATGCCACTAACTCCACTGAATACCTGTATCATGCTGTCAATGTAGGTGCAAGCACGACTTCAGTTCCATATCCAGGTCTCCCCAAATGAGGTCAGAAATGCTATATCAGAAGATAACAATCTGTACACACAACATGCTCCAGAGACCTCAAGTACACTTCCACATGTCAAAGAACATGCGTGTGGGACATGTGCACAGCCCAGACACTGTCCAGGTTATGGAATATAGATCACATACATGGGAAACAGTGCACATCACTGGCCACCCACAATAGTAACCGAGATGAGTGGATTGTGAATACAATACCCACCTGTGGGGACCACTCCAGGGACTACACCTCTGAGCCACACTGGAGACCATTGTCATGTGGCCTGATGCCAAGGTATTCCCTTTGCCTAGCCTTGTACAGCCATCAGGCCTGTTCACCTACTACACACCTGTAAAGCAATGAAACTATGCATCTCGATACTGGCAAGTGTGTGTGTGTGTGTGTGTGTGTGTGTGTGTGTGTGTGTGTGTGTGTGTGTGTGTGTGTGTGTGTGTGTGTGTGTGTGTGTGTGTGTGTGTGTGTGTGTGTGTGTGTGTGGAGATTAATGAATTTGAAGCCATTCACAATTACTACACCTCTCATTGCCCTACTTTAGCATGCCTGCTGATGTCATTCATCTTGAAATAACCCTTTGGCCATATATCAGCCATATAACCTCTGTGCCACTTGTGATAACTGTGTAATACTGCAGAGTAACAAACTAGTTAGGTAGAGGTTCTAATTTTGATCCTGCCAACTGTGATAATGTGTGTGTTTCCCTGAGAGATTGTGTGTGTTTGTGTGTGTCTCCATTGACACCTGCTTTTGTGAACATCCATACATAGTACACATCCCTTATCCCTCCTTTAGCACTGTTGCTGATGTCACTCACCTTCAAAGATACCTTTGGGCAGCTCTCAAGCATGTAAGCTCCATGGCACATGCAATAACTGCATAACACTATAATAGCAATACATAGTCAGATAGAGGTCTGAAACTCAGTACTGGTAAGTGTGTGTTTGATGTGTTTGTGCTTGTGTCATCAGTATCCTGTTGGGGTGATTGTGTACTGACAGGATCCATTACAGTGTGGGTTTTGCTACATCATTATATTGAGGACCTATATGTCCCATTGTCCACATTACAAGGCCAACAGTTTTCAAACACTGTAGAGGTTGTTGTAGACAATCCTCAGCCATAAATGTGTAGAGCCATGTGCAATTACTATGTGACAGTATGGATTAGTAAACAATATAGGCAACTGTTATAATACCCAGATACCACTCTCCACCCACGGATCATGCATAAACACGCTTGGCTCTTACTCTCTTACACCCTTCCTTTCTTACTTTGTCTCTGTGTGTGTCTCTCTCTCTCTCCCTTTCTGGTGGATGTGGAAAAGTACATCTGTTTTGCATAGGCAGCAGCTTGAGTTTTGTAAGGAATGCTCATTATCAGCTGATGGCCTGTGCAAGAATTGCAGTCCCCCACTTGCTAATTGCATGTTGAACAGCTGTGGTATCATTTCTATAGCCAATTGCATGGAAACACACTCCTATAACTAAGCACTTCATGTGGGTGTTGGCCCTTTTCCTTCACTGTGAGCAGGACTTCATGTGGATGTTTGACAAACAGCATCACAGAGGGTAGTTGGAAATACGTCTTACAACAGACACTGTGGAGATAGGCCAACAAACAGGAGGGGGATGTTCCAGACATGGGGACAGAATGTAAGTATTGTTGTTCTACATTTGAAGTAATGTTGGTTTAACAGGGTTTGTGTGGATATGGCTGCTCTACATGATTGCAAGTCTGGCATGACAGTGTTATGTGGCTGAGGAAACTCTCACCTGTACTGCTATCTGCAGACTGTCCAGAGTTTGGAGTCTTACATATGTTATATTACTCACACATTTCCTGTCTGTAGAAATGCAGTAGCATACTCTGATAATTGCAGTTAGTACATGGTGACATCCATGTGAGTTACTGATTTCATATCCCTCAAAAGTGATATGTCACAACAAACCTTGTTACACCAGGATATTTCTCAGTTTATCATAGCAATATGTCAATATTAGCCCTGTGTTTGTGCCTCTGTCCCCCAAGTCTGTCACCCTTTGTCCATATGTCATGCAGTAAGTGGTGCATATGTACAGTACATCATGATTTACTGACATCATACCTGATAACAAGCTAGTGAGATATCAGACTGCTAAATATGTTATGTATAGTAGGCCTTATATTTGAGGACAAAACCTGAACATTCTGTTGTAGTGTGTACAGTAGTGATGTCTGTGTACTTATGGTGATTGTTGACAGACTGTGTATTGTGAATATGTTACTTGGCCTGTGTACAGATTGTGGTCGATGTCATTGTTCTTGGTCCTCTTCTATCTGATGTTGTATGCTGCTCCAGTTTATGGTACCCTATCAGTGTACATGTTTGTAGGACCAGACTGACACATGTCCTATACCACAGTCAGGCATCAGACTACACTGTTTATTGTCCCAGTATATGTAGGGTTACTGTGTGAGTAGCTCATATGAGGGTGATTTTGTTCACACAGTCCATACACTGTAATATTCCTTAGGCTTACCTAATGTGACTGTGACTGCGTTCAGATTCATTGTGGGTATGCACTTTCATACTGGTGTCTATTACTCCATGCTGTTACATGCCTTTAGTGCCTGCTATATTTGCAAGTACATGTGTATTCCCCCATAGGAAACTTGGGTCAGTGTTGTGGCAGTCTGCCTGTAGTTTGCATAGTGATTCGTGGCATGCCCAGCAGCTCAGTTTATTTACCTAGTGTGATGTTATGTCCAGATATTTGTCAGATGTACTGCTGCCTGGCCACCATAACTGTTGTGTATTTCTGACAAAGCAGTGGGATGCTGTAAAGATATATGTCACTAACTAGTGTGAAGTGTGTGGGCTTGGGACCTCTGCTCCTCCGGTTAATATGTGTTAGGACAGACAGGAGTGCGTGAATGCATCAACTGTGTGAGCTTATCTATTCTAGTACTTTTGTGATATCCCTGTTTACATGGCTGTAAACATCCACTTTGTCAAGCTTGGTCCACACATCTTGCACTAAGGAGTTCTGTGTATACCTCTGCATTGTCCAGATTGTGTCAGACTGTCCACATTTATTGGTCATATCTCTGCAGTATTCAGGATCATCTGTACTTGTGTGGGTGTACTTCACTATGATGATCTTATTATGTCCTTCAGTAACTGATGGCGTACATGTCAGTATCAGAAGTGATTTCCCACACAACATGTCTGTTAACACAAGCCCTGTTCCTGTAGCAACATTCTACATTTATACCTGCAATATTTATATGACATCCCCTTGCACTAAGAGGTTGGGACTATTCGTGCTGAGGTATTACTCCACTACATGTTATGGGCATATGTTTTATTATGGGCATATGTTTTATATATATATATATATATATATATATATATATATATATATATATATATATATGTATATATATATATATATATAGATAGATACACACACACACACATATATATATATATATATATATATATATTATATATTATATATTATATATAAAGACACTTTAGATACATTAGATACATATAGGTTCATGGGTTTATAGGTAGGTACTAGGCTACTGGCCCTAGGGCCTTTATTAGCCTAGCCAAAAAGGTAGCTTTTGCCACCCAAGAAAATTATTTTCCTGTGCCCCTGTCGAGCAGAGCCACAGAGTTGATCCCTGGGGTGAACTTCCTATTTCCCATCTAATCATCAAGATTTTTCTTGAAGATTGCTAATGAGCAGCTTTGTTTTGATATAGATAGTAGTTTGTTACAGAGTATGAGGAGACTATGGGACAGGAATCTAACCCTCCAGCATGTTCTGTTTATTGTGGTGACAAGGTTTAGGTTCTTAGAGCATATAGCTCAGAGGGACTGGGATTTCTTTACTTAGAGAGTAGAGGCATGTCCACCAATACAGGTTTGACGCGCTTTGTGTACTGGGCAGAAACGCCCTATATATGGCAGCCATGCGATATGTTTTTGAGATGCACTGCATAGGGCATCTGTTTGAGGCCGGCAATCCTCTTTGTGAGGTATTTCTGAGGCCTTTCCAGTTGTTGTAGATGTTCCTAGAGGTACATACAAAGAGAGATTGTACTGCTAAGGTCAGGGTCTAGTGAGGATGAGTAGAGACAATGACCTCTTTTTTTTGGGAAACCAACATGATGAGGTTGTGCATGATATTTGATTTACTGTGGCCTGTGAGGATGATGTTATCAAAGGAGAGACTACTACTGTGTACTGTCCTACACAGGCCTGGTGTTACTTTTACTATACACTAGAGCTACCACCCTGTGGTAGCTCATGGGTACAAGTTTTACCAAAGGGGATGAAAATGAGCTTTGGGCAATGGCTTTGAGGCCAGGTGAGTGCAGGTCTCTGTCCTTTCTCATCCTTTTGGGGGCCTTTGTATGTCGTTGTCAGTATAGGAGGTATCATGGTTTCATCCATCTGTGAACTATATTGGCCAAAGACCTTCTGTGTTACCTTGTGTGTTAGCCTGTACTCAGAAGTAGATACCAAACAGGAGAGGACCCAGGACTGAACCCTGTGGTATCACAGTAAGGGCTGTCAGTTCTATTCACAGCTAGACCGTCTTCTTGGGTGAACATACGTGAATGGGTGTACCTTTGTGAAGGTTGTGCATCAGGGCTGGTAACTCGGCACATAAAAATCAACTACCAATTATTAGCGGACCGGAGTTCCGCTGTGGCAACCCTTCCCTAGAAAGCGAAAGAACAAAAAAATGAAATCAAATGTAAATGTGGAAATCCTGGGTCAGCTTGGGGGAAAGTTATAGCAGCTCAAAGAAACAGGTTTGAGTGCTAAAACAAAAAAAAAATGGCTAGTTCTAAGGGAAAATCTGAAGAGCAGACTTTATGGTGCCGGGAAAAGCTAGCTATCTAAGCGGCAATGCATGAAGTGCATTTGTGTACACACACACACACACACACACACACACACACACATATATATATATATATATATATATATATATATATATATATATATATATATATATATATATATATATATATTTACAGACACACACACACACACACATATATACATATATATATATATATATATATATATATATATATATATATATATATATATATATATATATATATATATTTATATGGGTATGTGGATTCACTTCATAATCTTGAAGCACTGAAACATCGAATTTCAGTATCTAGAAACTATCAAACCGAAGCCACAAAACACCAAAACTACAAAACACAAGTCCAAAACTGCGAAATTCAAAACACCGAACAAACCGCATACACTACACCATGCATACACCACAACACTCACATCACAGCATAAACAAACAAAAACTACACACATACACAACTCCAACACACACAAACAGGGGGGCAAGCGCCCTGCACCCCCATGTGGGGGGCTGCGCCCCCATACCCCCTACTTATATATACTAACTCCCAGATCGCACAAACAGGAAACAAAAGCAAACTGTCACACACACATTCTCCAGTCCCTCACACACACGCCAAACATATCAGCACACTCAAACACACTCTATCCCCCACTCAGATCCCTTACAAACACTCACTTACTTGACAAAACACCTAGAGCCACACTTGGCACCGTGCACCATAAACACACAATCCCGGACATCACGTAGCGTAAGGCCATAACTGCAAATTTGAGATATTCGAATTCACGATTATGAACTTTCGCTATTTTAAACATTCGGTTTTATATTCTCGAGATACTGAAATTTGACCTATTAGTATTTCGAAATTATAAACAGCTCCCGTGTATGTACATGTATATATATATATATATATATATATATATATATATATATATATATATATATATATATATATATATATATATATATATATATATATATATATATATATATATATATATATATATATGTGTGTGTGTGTGTGTGTGTGTATATATATATATATATATATATATATATATATATATATATATATATATATATATATATATATCCTTGTTATTTGTAAACATCACTGTTGTATATACCTTCCCAGATGTATCACACCATATTTATCTGATATGTGTATATTTAGATATAACAACGTACTGATTCAACACTAATTTCACTAACAAGTACTACACAATTGTAAAAGTCAAAGCAGTTGTTCACTACTATTCATTATGTGTACTGACAGATATATTGGAAAAAACAACTACCATTTTCCCAGCTGAGATGACTTAGTGGTTAACTGCTGTGACTCTAGTGTGCTGGTTCCTGGGTTCAAGACATGCAAAGGCTGTTTATCTTGTTGCTAGGCAGAACAAAGACTGTTGGATACAGAGTGGTTAAGGCAGTTTTGAGCAGCTTTAAGTGGATTTGTGCGGGTTTGCCTGATGGTTAAGTGCTGCTAAGGTATGGTTAAATGAAAAGCAGCTTACACCATGTAGACTTTGCTTACCAGTGCGCAAATCTGCTTAGCAACTATATTTAAGCAATGCTTACACATGCTAAGCATGGCTCAGCCCTGGTAACCAGTGATCACATTCCAGTCTGATGAAATAGCAAGGTAATGACATCTTTAATAAGTGTATTCAGTTCCTTCAGTTCCATGTACATAACATGCTTCTATGTGCTGTCTTTACAGTAGCAAGGGGTGTGAATATACTGTCTGGTATACCTGAGTATATATAGCTAGTACAAGAATCTTTTTATTTTGTATGTGTTTCATACATGGGTAGTATCCCAGGTTATATGCAGTCACACTTGCATTACGTTACTACTGTTAACAGTGCTTTCCCAAGTAAAAGTAGATTATAGATTGTAGTACTGGAACCATACACCCCTGCATGCATAGCTGGACTCTGAGCACTGACTATCGTGTTCTTGGTGTGTGAGCTGTGTGTTATTAAGTACTTGCTAATGGATATTGTTCTGATATGTGGATATTAACTGTAGACTACTATGTGTAGAGGACATGTCATTAAGGGCTGCTGTCATGTAATGGTATACCTATCAGTGTCAGACATCTGTCAAAACATTAATCCTAATGCATAACCTGTTGGCTAGCTGATTTCTGTCTGTCCTCTGTACAGATGTGCAGATGTCAGGTATCCATCTTGGCTGCTTACAGGCAATCTATGCTTGACTGACACTGACATGTCTGCCCAGGTGTGTTATGAATGCCACAGCTAGGAAACCCCATCCTGTATGCACCACATGCCATGGATATCTCAACTAGACTACCACAGTCAACAGAACTTGCTTGGGTGCAGGTCTCCAACCCAGACACTGGCCATGTTATGCAATATATGTTGCATACATGTCAATTGGAGCTCCTCACTGGCCGTCTGGAAGAGACAAAAAGGTGATTGGATGTTGCATTTAACTGTCACCCTGAGGATCACTCACGTGACATCAGTTGATAGATGGCCTGCTGACAAATGTCAGGTGGCATGATACCACTGTACCCACATCCCCTACTCTTCTCATCTCTTCATGGACAATATCCTGGTACACACCTAGGAACACCTGCACCTATGGACCCCAGTACTGACAAATGTGTTAGTGTGCATTGCTGAGAATAACAGTGTCTCTGTGTTTGTAAACTTGCAGTTGATAATACCCTGAGGGCCTTCTCACCCACTACACCCCCATTGCCATAGTTAGACATGGCTGCTGCTGTAATGGACATTAAATGTACCTTGTTATGCTCTTCACCCTCTGGGCTACCTGGAGCTTGCAGCACCAGCACAAAACTGTTGTACAAATGGGTAGATAGGCATGGGTTACCCTTTGCGACCTGGCAAGTGTGTGTATGTGTACAAGTATGTATATTTGTAGGATACAGCATTCTGAGGCCACATTTTCCAAATACAATACACCTGGCCATACAGTATAAGGGATAGTGATGTTGCTGACATTAGGAGAGCCATGACAAACCATCACCCTACTATCCCCTGTGGCATGTTCAATAAATGCATATCCCTTTAGTAGCACTGATGAGATAGTCAATGGGTTGTATTGCAGTCCTGGTCAATGTGTGATTGTGGGTATGTCACAGTATTATCATAGGTTTCAGTGAGTAAAATAACCAATGTGGGGTGTGAGTGCTGGGTATACTGGCTTTACACCATGGTACCCCCTGTACATGTCCCATGGTCCACTGTATGAGGACCACTGTCACCATCAACCATACAGGTAACTGATTACACTATCCAGCCCAATGATGCATGTGTTGTGTGCAAATTATCTGTAACAGAATGGACTCACTGACAAGGTAGTTAGCATTAATAAACCCAGCTCTCTCAGACGTGTCTATGACTGTTATGTGTTTATCAATGTGTATATGACAGTATGTCATACTATGTATTGTTCATTAACACCCAGTGCATCCTCCATTAACATACAGTACAAGGCCTGGTGATGTTCCTCACTTAACAAGAAACTCAGGACACACCTCATCCTAAAAGCTGTGTGGTGTGTGCAATTAAGGCCAAACACATTAGTAGCAATAAGTACCTAGGTAGGAGTTCTACTCTCAGTGCTGCCAAGTACGTGTGTGAATGTGAAGTGATCTACTTCAGTTTGCAGAAAATACATGCCCCAGGAAGTCATCTGTCCAAGAAATGACTGGCATATGTTAACATTTCAAAGGAATCATCTTGTGGAAATTCATTCCATCAGAACTAGTAGTCGATGTGTAAATGCCCTCTTCCCCACTGTATAGCTGTACAGCGATACTGCAGTTGGTATATATAGGTGGTTGTTGATGTTGTGGACACAGCCACCCTCATTGGAGTTATTGTTGTGTGTATCCCCCCACTTAGTCTGCTGTAATACTGTACAGTTTATGTTAATAGGTTAAGTAGTTGTCACTCACACTACGTGCGGCTCTACACCACCACACACCCTCCAAAGTGGAGGGCTGTGCCACCCACACCAGCACACCTATGTTTACCAACTCCAGGATTGCACTACATTGAGGAAGGGGACATATTCTCTGCCAGTACCATCATCAATGACATTAAAGTAGCAGACTGATTATTTACTGATGTGAAGTTTTGCCTATTTTGTCTTGGTCTAATTACCTAGGATAAAATGGGTTCACTGCAAAATTACGTACATACATGTGTAGAGTATTCTTTGTGTATTCCATCAACACCAAAGCCTCTTTGTGTGTGTGTTATACACAAACATGTTGTGGTTGCCACCCAGTACAATTACAATTGTCCACTGTAGAAGGGCTGCTGACATCAGCCACCATGCACCCACCTGTATACACCCATCAGACCTATCAGCCATGTGGCATATCCAGTAACTGTTATATAGACCTGTTACTTGTGTTCAGTTGTACCCAGGATATGACACAGTCAATGTGTCACCTCAGTGCCATACCCCTTGTAGGAAACAACAGCAGACCAACATCCTGCTGACACATAAACACCTACAACACAAACTGAATACATTATGAAGACCACAATCAGTTAGTGTTAATAACAGCTATAATGCATCATGGCTGGACAGCTACACATCCTAACATGTAAGCATTAAACTTTCCTGCTGAAAACATGTTACACAACATTACATTGCTACACCTTAGTACATTCACCCTGTGCATCAGAACCATATTAGCCTGTCCCTGCATCGATGGTATGGATGACAGGGATGTGACATAGGTATCATCATATGCACAGGGTGTGTTGTAGGTTTGCCACAGACCTAGGCTAAGCCATGTGGTTGACATCATGTGTGTGTGTTAGGGGGTTACATTATTAATTGGGCTGTGCAGATGTGGTGTGTGTAGGTATGGAGGTGCTTTAGCTGTGCATGTATGTGTGTGTGTGTGTGTGTGTGTGTGTGTGTGTGTGTGTGTGTGTGTGTGTGTGTGTGTGTGTGTGTGTATGCACACAGTTCTGCCATGTGGCTGCCCTATACAGGGGTTTGTTGGACAGCTGCAGACTGTACATGGCAGGGTGTGCAGTTCACCATCTCTGGCCATGGACATGAGAAACGTGCCTGCCAGGGGTTCCACAGGCACTACCAGGTATAAGGCCAGATATGGTACTCTCCCCTGATGATGACAAATGTCCGCTGGATCTGGGTCCCTGTTGGGACTGGCCAGGGCCATGTGCACATAGCCTGCTGTGTTGTGGTGTGGACAGCACCCCACCTGCAGTGCTGGTGCTGGTACTGCCACTACGGGAGCGGCTGTGACATGTTACACATTCACATAGACCTCCACCTGCTGGTGTTGCTGACCTACATCCAGGTGGCTGTCACCCTACTCCCACCATATGCTCTAACACAGACACTGCACAGTGGAGGATTCCCACCATCTCACCCTACCGTCTATCCCAGACCTCTGCAAAATAAGGGTGGGCACCTGCAAGATCACGGATGTTATCAATAACAGCAGAATGAGTAGCCCTCTGGAGCCTCAGAATCTGTCTGGTATAACATTCCATACATGCCTGTGCCTCCATGATGGCCCAAAACATGGGTCTGGTGACACCTGCTGTGGCACTTCTGCCAGGGGCATGATGGCTAGCAGCCCTCCTATGAGCACCCCTATACATCTTCCTGTGTGGTACCTCGCCAGTCAGCTGGCTATGGCTGCTGTGTACAGACACACTTGCCATAGTCACCACACTGTCCTGTCCCATGCCACCACCCGCCAACTGTCCCTCATCTGTGGCCACTGGTGATGGGGTATGTATAGGCAATGTGACTGTGTGCGGGGATGGGGTGGATAACAGTGGAATGTCAGCCGATGGCACAGCTTCAGCCCCTGACAACTCCACCAGTACCTCACCATACCTATCATCATTGTCAGAGTCTGTATGGACACTAACATCAGTTTGCCTGCAGGAGAGACACTGACCCACCTCGCCACCTGTGAGGGGAAAACAAAAAAATACTTTAAGACCTGTTCATCATTGCTTACCTCTACATACACAAACACATACACACACACACACACACACACACACACACACACACACACACACACACACACACACACACACACCCACAAACACTTAGAGGTGAGGTGGCACAAAGATATTACACAGACCTCTCATTACTCGACTGTCAACATGCATGACTTATGGCACTCAACAGCATTCACTGCAGCTATACTCAATCCCTGTTACCAACATTATGCATCTCTGTGATGCAGGAGTTGTGTTAGCAGGTGATGCCCCTTCCCCTGGAACACACTGCACCCATGTACACAGTATTGCTGTGCACCTGTTCGGCACCCTGGCATGTACTGTGCACCATACCCCACAAGTGTACACACCATTGCTGAATGTGTATATGTGTGGCAGTTATGTTTGTTCTGTTGCTCACAGCCCCTGTGTGTTTGTCTGTCACATACCTGGGATGATATGAGGACAGACGTCAATAATGAATGTCTGACGTCTGATTTGCAGATCACATCCTCAGCAGTGCATGTATGAGAAATAAAATCCAGTTACACTGACAACCTTCAAACTTACTGTGGCCATGAGGAGTGTACATACCTTATTGACATGCCACCCTCTTCCCTGACATGCCATGGGGCCACACTACTGCATATGGTTAACATTACACACACCTGATATGTGACATATGATCTGTGCAATCAGATGCAGTATCAAACAAATGTGTTAGTTGTGCAGATGCTGATTGAGATGCATACAATATATGGGTTGCATAAGTGTGCACACCCTTAACATGATGGTTTGTTGCAGCACCTGTTAAGTAAACTACAGCAGTCACTATTCCTGGAAGGGGTATTCTACCATAGCCCATCTTCACTTGCCATTATTTGCTCACTCCACCATACAAATGTCCCCCAACTCTGCCAGATTGCAAGGTCAGCTCATGTGCACAGCCATTGGAGGTCACACAGTGCCTTCACTATTACTGTGGAGTTAGAGTTATGTCTGGCACAATGCATGACCTTGACTGTGTTCAGATACAGCCATTCTTAGCCAGCTTTGGATGTATGCTTCAGTTCACTTTTGTGTTTCGGGATGACACCCCTCCCCATCCTCAGCCTTTTTACAGATGCTTCATAATTATGGGCCACACATGAGTGTCATTTTGCAGTGTCCCAAATTCAGAACACCATGTCTACTGGCCTAGTTCCTGCTAATGAACAGCAAACCTAAAGGTGTACACTGGCACCAGCAAGGTACAGATGTGGATGGTAGATCTGAGGTGGTCTAAGGTGGAGTGAGGTGTTGCTTGTGCAGCACATGTATCTTAATTAATACTGTCTGTAGGTTTCAGCCTTGGTCTGGGTACACCAATACACATTGCAACACATGCCTTTGAGAGACTTGATGTTATGCATATGCTATCTGTAGAGAGCCCTGGATGATGTCTCCTGTGGAACAACTCTTCCATCTGATTACACTAACCCATATGCCACACTTATGCAGAGTCCAGGTAATTGTCGACACAGGTACTGCACAGGCAGTACTTGCTAGACATTCCTGCAAGTCCTTCAGTGTTGCTGCATGTTTCCGGGCAGCCTCCATGACCAGTTTGCAATATGTGTTGTCATCTGTCTTGGATGGGCATCTGTTTATTTTCTACATTAATGTTGTCCCATACTTAATCGTCACATACATGCTTGTCTGCACTGTTTGCCATGGTATATGCAATGATGAGGTAAGGCTACGTCTCCTACTCCTGAGTGCTACCTTTTGGATATGGGATCCATTCCATGATTTGTAAGATGTGTGCAAGCCATGGCTGCCTCTGTTGCAGGTGAGTGGACAAATGTCATGGACATGCTTCTTGAACAGCAGACCATTACTTGATATCACATTGAGGACCTGTACTTGATGGAAGGTACGTACTCAAGAAGAGTGAATGCTCTCAGTACCTCAAAAGCTGCTTCCACAATATGTTATTTGGAGTGTGTGCACACATTTGCTTCCAGTGTGTGTTAAGGTATGTATTCCCCATATTTGTTGTCCTAACATAGGATTCCATATTACACATTCATTGCTCATGTTAGGATCACAATATAGGTTGTAAAAGTTGTGAAATGTGGTATTGTGATATGCCGTTGTGTAGATCTGTAACAGTTGCCATTGTAATAGTGGTATATACACTGTTGTAGCCACTGTATAAGGGAAATGTTTCAGACATGTCCCTACTGTGGGCCACTTGTCCCACCATTATGTTCATCTCTGTCCACACATCTTGCACTGACAGATTGTTAGTTATACTGCAGGACTCTTACATAGGTTCATATGTAGGTACTAGGCTATTGGCCCTAGGGCCTATACAAGCCTAGCCAAAAAGGTACCCTGGCTTTCGTCACCCAATAAAATTATTTTCCTGTGCCCCTGTCGAGCAGATCCACAGAGGTGATCCCTGGGGTGAATTTCCTATTTCCCATCCAATCTTCAAGATTTTTCTTGCTAATGAGGAGCTTTGTTTGATATAGATAGGTAGTTTGTTCCAGAGTATGGGAATACTCTGTGACAGGAATCTATCCCTCCGGCATGTTCTGTTTATTGTGGTGACAAGGTTTAGGTCCCTAGAGCATGTAGCTCAGAGGGATTGGGATTTCTTTAAGTGGAGCATGTCCAACAGCTCTGGGTTTGACAGCTTTGTATGTTAGGCAGAGATCGCCTCTAAGTAGGTGATATGCGATGGAGTAAAGCTGGAGTTTTTTTAGGCAGTTTGCATAGGGCATCTGTTTGAGGCCAGTAATCCTCTTTGTGAGGTATTTCTGTGGCCATTCTAGTTGTTATAGATGTCTTGTGAGGTACATACCAAAAGGGGTGTTGTACTCTATAATGGGTCTAATGGGTGACGAGTAGAGGGGAACAATGACCTCTTTTTTCCTGGATGATAAACCTTTTGTGATGAGGTGTGCCACGTAGAAGGATTTCCTGACTACTGTGGTGATGTGATTATCAAAGGAGAGACTACTGTCCAACTCTGCCCCAAGGTCTCATCACACTTTTGGTATTAAGTAGACTACCACCTATGTGGTAGCACATGGGTACAGAGTCTTTACCAAAGAGGATGGCAATGCACTTTTTGGCATTGAGCTTGAGGCCATGACATTGACACCAGGCATCTGTCTCAGTGAGGCCCTTTTGTAGGACATCCACATCATTAGGAGTTTCATTTATGGCTCCTAGTTTGCAGTCATCTGTGAACTTTGTTAGCCAAAGACCTTCTGTGTTAGCCTGTACTTCAGGAAAGTAGATACCAAACAGGAGAGGACCCAGGACTGAACCCTGTGGTACTCCACTTGTCACTGGTCTGAAGTCGGACTTGGAGTCTGCTACTTTCACAGTGAGGGTTCTGTCAGTGAGCCAGTTGGCAACCCATCTTGTGACATAGGGATTTATACATAGTTTAGTGAGTTTATCTATAATTCCAGAGTGGTGGATGGTGTCAAAAGCCTTGATGAGATCTAGATAGGCTGTGTGAACCACTTTACCATCTTCTACAGCTTTGGTAACTGCTTCAAAGAAGTCAATCAGGTTTAGGAGACATGTCCTGCCTTTTACAAACCCGAACTGGGTGAAGTCCGGAGTTTGGAGATTATCAATGTCTTTGTTTATAAGTTCCATGATGATATGTTCCATGGCCTTGGAGACCAGGCTTGTTAGGCTAATGGGGCAGAATTTCCCGGGGTCCGTGGTGGCTCCCCCTTTGTGGAGTGGGATAACCATTGCTGTGTACCATTAAGTGGGCACAAAGCCTGAGGTGAGGCTATGATTGAACATGGTACTTAGGTGGGGTGCAAGTTCATTCTGTAGTTCATGCAGAACGCAGCCTGGGATGTTTTCAGGGCCCATGGATGCTGTATTCTTGGCTTTGGAGAGTGTGTTTTTTACCTGTGCAGCCATGATTACAGGAACTTTGCATTCTTCTGGTATAGAGATGGGCCCTTTAGAGGGTGAGGGGGTTAAAGTTAGCACTGAACCATTCTGCCAGGATATTGGCAATATCATTTGGTTCTGTATATTTATTGCCATTGTGCTGTAACTCAGAGCAGATCTGAGTGTTGCCATTGAGATTCTTAACATAGCTATAGAATGAAACAACCAACCCAAAAGGGTAAAAACTAGTAAAAAACAAAATGAATACGAACTGCACTGACTGCTGTTTATTGACAAAGCTCACGACTAGCTCCAAAATACTAAGTGCTTTCACCATATATAAATCAATGGCTTTTTCAGAGTACAAGGAGCATTACATCACAAACACTTATGAATATTTTACACATTCAAATCCACCTATCACACACCTTAATTAATTAAATATGCTAATAAGCCAAAACATTCCAAGTACAAAAAAATATAATTGTATAAAAACATATTACGTAAAGCTAATATGTAAATAAAATGAAATATAATAAATTAAGCTAATACACATTATAGGGTCAACCCATTACATTCATCTTTTGACTAAATGTTATTTCTATAATCATATACACAGGCTGGACATTATTAAACAATTACTGGTATGAGTACTTACACACTGCTGGGACATCACCCCCTCTGCCTTGATTCTTGGACCAACTGGTCCAAGAGCTCCCTCTTCCTCCGTTTCAAGTTGGCATAATGGTGCCTGACCTGCTATCCAATCTGACGGATACCAGTGGCATTGGTGAGGTCCCAGGCTTCTGCTTTATATTGGGAGCCTTGATATTGGCCCTGCAGCAGTCTCTCATCAAGGTTTTTTACCAGGAGTCCTACCGTGACATTGGACTCTTGTATGCCCCAGCTATGCACATGGAAGTGCATTCCCTGTCCGACTCTAGCCATTATGCCTACAGTGTGGAGCTACAACCAGTTGTGAGCTGTATTCCTGCCTGTGGGGTTTAAATAAGTCCAACCCCCGCTTGCTATGATTGGACGGTTTGAATATGCTGAGCTAAGCTACGGACAAATCTGCTTAGCTAAGGTTGGCATTGCTTAAAGGGGCAGGTTCAGCACTGCTTACCAATGGGCAAATCCATTTAGCTAGGCTACTTATTGTTTAGCAGTCATATTTACACGGTGCTTACACCTGGTAAGCAGAGCTGTTCAATGCTTAGGCATGGCTTATTTTTCATTTTTATAGACTATCTGCTGTATGGCATTGATTCATCATTAATTACACATTATAAATTTGTTTATTATCCCTCACATCCCCCAATGTGCTTTCATTACAATTATTCATGAGTGACTATACTTGCATGGGGCACTTGTGTTTATATGTGGATTTCACAACTTTATTAAACTGACACCTCACATCTGGACCTAATGAAGTACTTTGGTTAACAAATATATGTTATTTAGTAAGTAATACACAAAATTATTTGTTTATGAACTGCTGTCACATTTAAAATGTGCATTGGTTACAGTGGGGATCGAACCAGGAATGTGTACTCGCAAAGTGTATGCTCTAACCCCTACACTGTTGCAATATTGCTTAAGTTGAATGTCTCTTGCTATTTAACTTCTTGTGCTGTTTAAGTGGGACTAAGCATAGCTAAGCAACAAGCAAACCCGCACAGCTATGCTTAAACTTTATCGCATTTATAAAAAAAAGTCATGTTATGTTATTTTAGCTATACCCTTCAGAATATTCCTGCTAATGCTAAATCCTGAATGTTTATCAGCTTTCTGCATCATGGTGGTGGGACATTTGTCTCTTTTGCCTTTGGCCACTTTTGTTTTCCTGACAGGTTGGGGATGTTATGAGCATTCTCACTCATTTTAATTGCTGAAAGGAAATTCTGGAGTGCAGAGGCATGTGTATTGTAAGAGCTTTGCTCAGACACACCCCCTGCAGTCGTACACAGCTCCATGTCCGTTTAACAGCACAGGTGGTGAGCCTTCATGAATATGCAAGGCGTGCTGCCATGCTGTACAGGAATAGTCCCTGCTGTGCAGGAATAACTTATTCCTGCATGGCTGCTTGCTGAATCTCAGGGTCTGTTTTTTTAATTTCTCCAAATCTTTTGGGTTTCTAATACCATGACAGGAATGGACCCCATTCCTAAATCAAAGTACGAGTAAAGTTCATGAAATTAGTATTCATAGGTTCATAGGTTCATAGGTAGGTACTACGCTATCGGCCCAAGGGCCTAAGTAAGCCTAGCCAGCAAGGTTCCCTGGCTTACGCCACCCAAGAAATTTAATTTCCTGTGCTTCTGTCGAGCAGAGCCACAGAAGTGATCCCCGGGGTGTATTTCCTATTTCCTACCCACTCATCAAGGTTTTTCTTGAAGAGTGCTAATGAGAAACTTTGCTTGACATAGATGAGCAGCTTGTTCCATAGTATAGGAAGTCTCTGGGACAGGAATCTATCCCTCCAGCATGTCCTGTTTATTGTGGTGACAAGGTTTAGGTCCCTAGAGCTTGTAGCTCAGAGGGATTCAGATTTCTTTAGGTGTTAGGTGTAGCATATCAACAGCTCTGGGTTTAACATAGCTATATATGTTAGGCAGAGATCTCCTCGGAGTAGGCAATATGATACAGAGTAAAGCTGGAGTTTGTTGAGACAGTCAGTGTAGGGCATCTTTTTGAGGTCAGTAATCCTCTTTGTGAGGTACTTCTGTGGCCTTTCCAGCTGCTGCAGATGTCTTGTGAGGTACATTCCAAAAGGGGCATTGTACTCTATAATGGGTCTAATGAGTGCCGAGTAGAGGGGAACAATGACCTCTCTTTTCCTGGATGAGAACCCTTTTGTGATGAGGTGTGCTACATAGAAGGATTTCCTGACTACCGTGGCAATGTGGTTATCAAAGGAGAGACTATTGTCCACCTGGTTCCCAAGGTCTCTTATCACACATTCAGCATTAAGTAGACTGTTGTTTATGTGGTAGTTCATGGTACAGAGTTTTTAACAAAGGGAATGACAATGCAATTTTTGGCATTGAGCTTAAGGCCAAGCCTCTGACATCAGGCATCTTTCTCAGTGAGGCCCTTCTGTAGGATGTCCACATCATTTGGGGAATCAACTATGGCTCCTAGTTTGCAGTCATCTGTGAACTTCGTTAGCCAAAGGCCTTCTGTGTTAGCCTGTACTTCAGAGAAGTAGATACCAAACAGAAGAGGTCCCAGGACTGAACCCTGTGGTACTCCACTTATCACTGGTTTGAAGTCAGATTTGGAGTCTGCAACTTTTACAGTGTGGGTTCTGTCAGTGAGCCATTTGGAAGCTCGTCTTGTGACTTAGGGATTTATACCTAGTTTAGTGAGTTAAGCTATAATTCCAGAATGGGGGATGGTGACGAAAGCCTTGGCGAGGTCAAGATAGGCTGTGTGAACCACCTTACCTTAGTTTATGGTTTTGGTGACTGCCTCAAAGAAGTCGATCAGGTTCAGAAGGCATGATCTGCCTTTTACAAACCCGAACTGGGTGGGGTCCAGAGTTTGAAGGTTACCAATGTCTTTTTTATGAGTTCCATGATGATATATATATATATATATATATATATATATATATATATATATGTATATATATATATATATATATATATATATATATATATATATATATATATATATATATATATATATATATATATATATATATATATATATATATATATATATATATATATATATATATATATATATATATATATATACATATATATGTATATAGCTATATATATATATATATATATATATATATATATATGTGTGTGTGTGTGTGTGTGTGTGTGTGTGTGTGTGTGTGTGTGTGTGTATAAATACATTTTCCTTACTGTTGAATGACTGTGCTGCATGATATGTTTGAAAAAAACTCACACATGTCTACTGCTCAGATGGCTTAGTGGTAAATTGCTGTGGCTATAGTTTCCTGAGTTCAAGACTTGCAAGGGCTAACTATTTTGTTGCTGGGCAGAACAAGGGCTGTTAGATACAAAGTGATTAAGGCACTTTTAAGCAGTTGTAAGCGGGTTTGGGTGGGTTTGCGCGGTGGTAAGCAATGCTAATTTCTGGTTAACTATGCTTACAGACAGCCTTAAAAGTGTTTAATCTGTGTAGGCATTACTTAGCGCCATGCAAACAGGCTTAGTCCCACTTACTAATGCTTAAAACAGCTTACTCCTGCTTACCCCCACGCTAATTTCTTTAAAAGAAAAGAAAAAAGGGGTGATAGGAAAGTGGTGAAAAAGGGGGCATGCAGATGGAAAGACAATAGAGAAAGTAGCTAGGGATGTGCAGGATGGGTGTAGGGAAGGTCCATAGCTGTCCATTTCTTCTAGAGCAACAGATGTGCATATATATATTGAATTTGGAGGTATGTTTGGAAACTCAAACCCCTGAGAAAGGGGTGAAGACAACAATAATGTGTTGTGAAGCCAATTAGATCAGATTACATGTGTCCAGTGGACACATTTGCAAAATGGATAGCTATGTATGGGGCGAGATTTTTTGGGGGGGGAACAGTTTGCCCTTTTTTTTTTTTTTTTTTTAAGGTGAGAGTGGGATGTTGAGGAAGGATAGTATTTTTATTTGGGGAGGTATATTGGGTAGGAAGACAGACAAGACAGCATACAGGGGTGGTATATGACACATGTGAGGGTAAACACCTTGGATGTGGAGGGGTGTTTGGAAATCAGAAGCCCATGAGCCCCCAAATGGAAACAGTGGGACTGAGGTTCCCACCCATGGACAGTCACCAATGCCCCTTCGCAGACCCGAGTGTGGCTGTGCTGGGGGCTGAGCAGAAGGGGCAGGCTGACCCTTTAATGGTGCCACACAGCCCTCAAACTGTCGTAGCAGATCTCCAAATCCCTTTCAGAACTTGCTACGCAACAGTCCCCGGACCTAGCTTTAGGTGACAGTATCCTGTCTGCGCCCGCTCCCAGGTGCGGATGAGCCCCATCCCCTGAGATGGTTCCACCCAAAGGTGGTGCAGGACCAGCAGACGAGGAGATCCTGGGGTGGGTCCCAGATGTGCTACAGCCAAATGAGGTGGGAGAGGTGGGTTCGCTGGGACCGGCCTTCCCAAATGTGCTCTGGTTTTGCAGTTTTAGGACATATGTAGGTTAGTAATAGTCAACACAATCCAGGATTAGTTATAACAGCATGCATATATATTCCAATTAACCTGAAACAACAGATTTGGAACAGTTGCATAGCAAACAGAACACATGCATATATGGAACCAGAGTGACAATTACAACTGCATGCAGGTTACATTGATAGCAACAGGCCACCAATGATAATATTTCAACATGGAACATTAATAGAAACACATTTCAATATTTGTTGAACAATAAGACATATGTCCCAGCAGTAGGTTTGGTGTAAAACATACCCATTGATTTGTGTGTTTAGATTATTGTTGCAGATATGGTGGCGGGGGTGAGAGATGTCAATTAACAACTTGTATAATCTTGTAGTACTCACAACTTTAGTGATCATTGCTCTAATCATTACTCTACAGGTATTATTACAATGACCTATGGCCTTGGATTGGGCAGTGGTATGTTTGTACACAGTGTATAATTTAACCTTCTTATAGCTACTTTTTACTTCTCTTACCTGAAAGAACTGTGGAGGGAATGGTTGTTAACACTACTTGACTGTTTCTACACATATTCAAATCTTACTTGAAATTATGAATACAGCTTACTACCACTCCAGGGATTCGAACCATGGCTGTGACAGCTAAAAATACAACAATCTGTGTTTTATCAGGGTGAGCTACTGAGAAACTGCTGTTCTTTTTCTTCAATGTGTTTTGTCTAAGTCTCTCTTGGTTGCACAATCTGACCTTGTAATTACAACATTCTTATATAGACATTCCTAGGCATATTTTATATGTAGCACAGTGTGGGAATCAGTGTTTAACACAACATTACAATCAGATATTTGATCTTGGTGAATGCAACATTTCATGCCATACAATACTAGAGTAAACACAACCAGTCCAGGATTTAGAACTTTATTGCCAGGCAGTTACAGTTTTATTTAAACATGACCTATAAGGGACTATTACTGTCATATTGTCTGGTTTATTCAGTACAAACCATACACATTTTTATACTGCCAGGTGACATTCTACTCCTTTATATTTACTTGGTATGACCTCTACAACCAGGATTGTTACTCACCAGCCTTGCGACACAGCCTTTGCCACCTACTGGCATGGGCTTCCTGGTTCACAAACACTCAGCTGGAGCTATAATGAAAATAGAGAAACAATTAGGCATACCTATCCATCACATACACAGGCTGGACTTTGGTGAACAGTTATTGCTATGAATACTTACACACTGCTGGGACATCACCCCTCTGTCTTGCTTCTTGGACCCACTGTTCCAAGACCTCCCTCTTCCTCCGTTTCAGGTCAGCATAGTGGTGCCAGACCCGCACACCACTCTGAGGGATACCAGTGGCACTGGTGAGATCATGGGTGAGACTTTCCCTGGCTTCCACTTTGTATTGGGAGCCCTGGTACTGGTCCTGCAGCAGTCTCATGTCATGTTTTTTTACAAGGAGTCCTACCATGACCTTGGACTCCTGTATGCCCCAGCACTGCACCCAAAAGCGCATGCCCTCTCCAACACCTGCCATACTGTCTACAGTGGGGACCTACAACCAGTTATGAGCTGAATTCCCACCTGTGGGGTTTAAATATGGCCAATTTCCTGCCCTTTGCCGTGATTGAACAATTTTAAATATGCTGTATTAAGCTAAGCTACAGACAAACCTGCTTAGCTAAGGTTGGTAGTGCTTAAAGGGGCAGGTTCAGCACTGCTTACCAATGGGCAAATCCACTTAGCTGGGCTACTCGTTGCTTAGCATACATATGCACACAATGTTTACACCCATCAGCATAGCTGTGCAATGCTTAGCATTGCTTATGTTTTATTTTATTAGACCACCACCTGTATGGGATTGATTCATTCATTACATATTATAAATTTGTTTACCTTCCCTGACATCCCTCAATGTGCTGTAATCACATTTATTTTTGTGTGGCTATACTGTATGCGGCACTTGTGTTTATATGGGGGTTCACTACTTTATTACACTGACACCTCACATATGGGCCTAATAAATTACTCTGGTTGAGAAATACAACTTACTTCCTACATAAATATACAAATAAATTAAAATTATAATGATTACACATACAAAATGGAAACGGCTTTAGGGAGGTTCAAACTGAATGACTATATATAAGGAGTATGCACTAACCACTACACTATTATTTATCTTGGATGTCTATTGCTATTTAACTTATCGTGACGTTTCAGCTGAGCTAAGCATAGCTAAGCAACAGGTACACACATGCAGCTACACTTAAACTTTATTCCACATGTGAAAAAAAAATGTATTTGTTGCGTTTTTTAGTTCGTACCCTTCAGAATATCCATGCTAATGCTAAACCTGTTATTCTATCAACTTTCTAGGTTTGTAGGGACAATTATCCCTTATGGCTTTGTCCAGATTTCTTATTCTGACCGGTTGACAGGTGTGCATTATATATTTCATACCCTTCTGAAATTTCATGCCAATGCTAAACCTGTTATTCTATCAACTTGCTAGGTTTGTAGGGACAATTGTCCTTTATGGCTTTGTCCAGATTTCTTACCCTGATGGATTGGGAGGTGCTTTATGGCAATTCTGGTATGCAGGGGACGTGTGTATTGTGAGAGCATTGTTCTCAGACACACCCCCTGCACTCGTACACAGAACCATGTCCGTATTACAGCACAGCAGCACGCCTTCATGAATATGCATGGTGCGCTGCCATGCTGCACAGGAACGTTCTGTGCAGGAATAAGCTATTCCTTCATGGAAATTTACTGAATCTGGAGGAGGGTTTTTAAACCCAGGTGATGTCGGTAACCATTAAGACGTCTGCAAAATACCACAACAACATCCATGTGCTGTTGAGGTCATAAGAAGGTTGAAATGTGCATGTGCATAGCTAGTGGGGTTTGACTTTATTGGCCTAAATGTATCCATAAAGACTTAAAAAGAAGAAAAAAAATGCTATTAATATATGCATCATAATAAATCCAAAATTGCCTTGAAAGTTTATTTTAGTTTCTCTTTTTTATTTAAGAAGTGGTGAAGGTGTATATATGATACAGCTAAATGTATCTAAAAACAGCTTCCTATGTTGAGTATGTCTCTGTTAATGAAATTCCATTATATTTTAGAAAAAAAGTAGGGTATGGTATGTAAATACTTGCACTGTCACGGTCAACAAGTAAAAATAAAGATTAAAGTTAGATGCTGTGGAAAACTGTGCTGTGAATTGTATTTGACAGTTGCATAGTTCGTTGTTTCTTAAATATGAAAGTTGTTACACATCTTTCCATTTTTTAATGTTTATGTCAGATTGCAAAACAAACTCCAGCAATTACTACACTGCTAGTATCTCCATTTTAAGTATTGGCATGAAAGTTCAATCCTTGAAGAGTCTGTTTTCCAAAACAACTAGGTCTTATTTTTTAAGGATTTAGATGAACTGTGTGATTTGTTACAACTTGCCATATCTCTTTGAGGTTTGCTTAGATAGACAAAACCAAATACCAAATCATGATGTCAGAGTAGAATATTAGAATATGCAACATTTCTACAGCAGTTTGGGAGTGGTAAGGGAAGTTTTGCAGCACAAAATGGTTTAATTAAAACAAGTGAGGGAAAAAATATGATTCAGAGATAGCTATAGCTGCAGTGAGAAAGACCTTATTGTTAATTATGGCTCTTATATGAAAGACTTATCATATCATTATATCTTTGGATTGAACTTTTCTAACACTGTAGCTGTCAGACCTGATACTGGTGATGTTTTTCCTGACCTGTGCATCACATTGGCAAAGACATGCTCTCTCTCTCTCTCTCACACACATACACACATGCACACACACACACACGCACACACGCACACACGCACACACACACACACACACACACACACACACACACACGCACACACACACACTTTCTCTCTTCATCAGCAAGCAAGCCTCCCACAGTTGACCAAGTTCACAGAAAGACTTGTCAATTCACACTCATGCATGATCAACAGGAGGGCAGTCTAAGAACCTGAAAAGCTTACCATGACTGAGAAAATAGCTGTGTTAAAGGTTCCTGCTTAAATAAGTATTTTGTCAGTTGTATTGCCTTCTTGTTTGTAGCAATTCTCTAACTGCAACCTCATGCTATAATGGCCTAGGTCATGCTGAAAAGTGTGCTTGGACCAGTACACCCTCCCAGTTAAAAAAAAATGTAAACAAACAAACAGATAAACTAAACAGTAATCACCCATTATCGTGTTCTACCCATTTCAAATTATCCAGGCTCTGGCATACCATTTGCAGGGTGGAACGATGTTTTAAAATACAAGTTTGTAATTTCTTTATATGCACACATAACTCTATATATCAAAGTAAGTTTTCTGTTACTATCTCAGAAATAAATGCTTTAAATGCTTTACTTTATTACAAGACTGTGATGAATGATTTTGTTAAAAAATAGAAAGCTCTTCAGTAAATGTAAACTTAGCAAAAACATTGAAAAATGTGTACTTTAATGTCACATACTGGCAGTTACATAGTAACCAAAGTCCCACATTCATGGATAAAACAGTTAAAAATGTATAAGGTACAACCTACACTGATCAACTACATTACAGTTACCATGAAACCAGAGCAGATCACTTTGCAATTAAGCCATGATAAAGGATAAATTATTATCCCAGGGATAAAAATTAAAAGAGGGGTATTCCAGGGTGACTTTCTGTCGCCTTGGCTATTCTGCCTTGCCTTTAACTCATTAAGCTGTTTACTTAACAGCTTAAGCAATGGCTATAATTTGACTCCTAGAAAACAACAGTGTAAATATTTATCATCTTCTCTTTGTCGATGATATAAAACTGTTAGCTCATCAGATGAGGAACTGAAAGCACACCTGCAGGTTGTCAAAACCTTGTCAGATGATATAAGAATGTCATTTGGTCTTGATAAATGTGCAGGTAACTTTTAAAGCAGGAAAACTGCAGCACAGGATAACATCAGTTTGGGACAAGAATGTGATATAAAAGAACTTGAGAATGCAAGAAATGTGGAAAATGCATAAATATAGTTGCAAGTAAATAAAACTTCTGGAAGAACCTCGTGTTGATCAGGAACAAATACAGGAATGGTTAAGGAGAGGCGAATTCAAACCAAGAGATGAAAGGTTAATATTGGCAGCCCAAGATAGTGGGCTACGTACATGCTTGTTTACAAAGTCTATTGAACATGTGGGAGAAACAGACAAATGTAGGTTTTGTAAAACCGAATTGGAAACAGTCACACACCTCGTTGCTGGTTGTGACATACTAATGGCAGAAGGACTGTATAATGAAAGGCATAATAATGTGGCAAGACCATTGCACTGGGGATTCTGCAAACATTATCATACTGAAGTGTCTGAAAAACAGTGGAAACATGAGCCACAAAGCATCATAAAAAATGATGATATTTATATCACATGGGATCACCCATTACCAACAGTTCAAAAGATAGATGTTAGAAAATCAGATATGGTATTCCATGAATAGAAGATAAAAGTAGCATTGATCATTGAAATTGCCACATCCAGTGACTACAGTAGAGCGAGACACAAAGTCATAAAATATCAGGATCTGCAGGCAGAAATGAGAGCAATGTGGAAGAAAGATACCCAGACAGTTCCAATAGTAGTAGGAGCAAAGGCCTTATAAAGAAGAATCTACAATTGTATTTAGATATGTTACCAATCCATGTAACCCCATATGAATTGCAGAAGGAGTCATTACTGGGCACATTGTGGGTGCTGCAAAGAGCACTTTTGGCTGACATCAAAGACTGAAACACCAAAGGCAGAGGTGTGTCCATATTCATTAGGGATATCCACACCTCCAGGCTAGTTGCGCAGTATAATGCATCCGCATGTGATATCCTAAATTAATAACATTCAACTGTACAGTGTTCTGCTGGACAATAGGCACATTTGTGACTGATATCTGCAGTCACATACACATATACCTGTGTTATGTCAGCCAAACCATTGGCAGGTCTGTGAGCAATGACATTGTAGCATACTAGCCTACTTATGACTGTTGAACTTCTTCCAGGCTATCACAGTGATGTCAAATCCTACTGTGCAATCAATGTACTAATGTATCTTGCAGATATATTAATACAGTATCAATACTGATGTCCTCTTTGACACCCATTTATGTGCGCCATTGTCCAGACGTACTGCTGTAACAGGTTGAGATGTATGATTGAGCGGCAAGACTGTAACTACAGTGTGCCATACTAACATATAACAGAAATGTATACCAGGTATCCCCCAAGCACATGTATGTATGCTTATGTTCAGTTGGAAGGCACATTACTAAATTGCATGGGTTTCAAGCATTCACGTACATAGGTTGTGCATGTTGCACATGTGTGTAATATCAGTGTCAGTGCATACAACAGACAGAAACGTGTACAGCTACTGGTTGTTGCAGTGCCCTGACACTGATATGAGTAATAGGGTAGGCATGATATTCAGCTATTAATCAGAAAAGTGTCCACCTGTATTACGACCCTCCATCCATACCTACCACTATCAGCTATATCCACAGCTGTATACAGTGGATATCACAAGTGTCACACTCCTGTTAGAATGCCAGGTATGTGTGCTGCATGACAATCAGACCACAGAATATCATTTCATAATGTTTCACATCTTTATATGACCCCTAACCTGTACAATTCCATTGAAATACAACTAAAGGTGTTTCTAGGAAGGTGACCAACTATTGCCAAATGAAGATGTGCCATGATGTTAGAGTCCAGACCAAGACAAATGAATGCTGTAACTATTTCAAGAGGTGCATACACAACATACCAGTTTAAGGGTGTGCACACTCAACTGGCTTGCTGTATTGATTATTATCTTCATATGTTTTCACAGACCAGATTGTTATGTTTTCAATTGAACTGCACAGGCCATAGGTCACATTACAGGTGAGAATTGTTTTGAAATGAGCTATTGTGGTGTCATGTTCCAATTGCACAAATACCAGGCAGTGTAACAGTGGTGGAAACCCTTTATATCCACTGTATCTATATGGCCTCATCAGTACCTGACCTGTATAACCAGCCTCGACCAAGATAGAGTAATCCCCTTTAGTGGACAGCAGCAACACACAAACCACATAATAGGTTGTTACATTGGCTATACAGGGACACATAGGGGCAGGCAACAACTTGGAAGCAAGTCCACCTATATCTAAGCAATCATGTAAGTTCACAGGTGACTTTCTGTAAGGTTAACTATGACTACAAATCTGACATATCCACACCACCAAGGACAATTGCAACTGTGTCTCCGCATATCTTGTAAGTCTCAGAGGAAACAGTGCAATTCACCCTGTACTGCGGGTAAAAAACACCTCATACACACATGACATGGATATAGGCAACCTGCATGAAACAGGTTAGGTGGGAACATCACCACCCTGCCCACCGCAGTTGTACAGTGGGATAGGCACATCAACCACACTCCTCCCCCACAGAAATGGTGAACATGTACATATTGCCTACTAATGGCAGCAACAGCATATCTCCATGGGGCATAATAACATCACAGTCTGCCTCCTACATGAACTCAGGAATGTGCTCACAGCTCCATCACACACCACAGTCAAACACAGACCTGCCACCATCCACGCACCATCCGCATGGAAGACGCCCACTGTCAACCCTCTACACAGAAATGAATGGAGAATAGAGGATTATGCAATCAAGTATCCAACACTGGGGGGAATAAGATAGCTCAAGGACAGGAATTTAATGCAAGCTGTTATAGCCATGATAGCTTGGAGGGTTATGGTGTAGTGCGGATTATTTGCAAGTAATGTCCACTGTTGATGTGCAATTTGACACTTGTATGAGGTCCTGTGACCTTTTTCCTGTTTATGTCTTCCAGGTAACATGCAGAGTGCTCGCCTACCTGCATTCTCTGTTGGGGAAACTGACATCATCACCCAATATGTGAGTGGACATTATGCCTTGCTATTTGGATGGAGACCAGAAGATGTGCGGGAGAGGACCACCCTGTGGAACAGTGTGGTCCACAGGGTAAATGATGCCAGCCTGCACAGCAGAACTTATAAACATGTGCAGCATTGGGCCACCGACCTCATCCGCCATACCTGTCAATGGGCTGCTGCTGTAATGATGGACCGGCTAGCCACAGGTGGGGGGCCAAGCCATCCAGCCCCGACTGACACCTAGCAAGGAGCTCCTTACCAAACTTGGGGCACCTGCCCAATCCACAAGCCATGAAGCTGAGGGAAGCATTGTGGAGGTGGGTTGCACACACACACTGGACGAGGGGCATGCAGGTAAGGGCCCAGTGGGGATTAGTACACTAATGTATCAGACATAAATGTAGATATATTGTATCTACATCCATGTGTCAGGTCTAATTGCAGTTGTAGATGGGAGTTTCTAATGCACATCTATGATGAGGACAGGACATTGTGTATTATTGCGGTTAGTACTGTAGATGCTGCATCCATCCTGTACCAAGGCCACATGTGAGTCTCCTGACAATAACTCCCTGACACAACTACCTAGGACCCTCTGCTCTGCATATGGGACAGCAGCCTGAAGCTGGTGGGTAGAACATTGTTCTGTTGTTGCCTGGAAATACCCCAGGCATGTGAAGTGCATGCAATTTACCATGCACACAACCATTAGTAATAGCTATATTGCTTTATGTAATAGCTATATTGCTTTTTGTGCATGTTCACTTGTGCTGGTGTTAACTGTATTGCATCACAGTGGTCACCACTAGGGCCTATCTGACATAAATTCACCATTCCTGTAGCATATCTTACAACTTGTCAGTGCCAAGATGTCTGGATAGAGGCCAGCAGAATGTGCTCGACAAATGGCCTAAGGTAGGGACATGTGTGACACATTAGTGGTGTACAGTGGATATAAATTATATACACACCCCTGTTAAGATGCAAGGTGTTCCTGTTACATACTAATTAGGACCACAATATGTCAGTCCACACCTCTTCCAGCCTTTAATGTGACCCATAACAGGAACAGTTCACTTGTAAAACTAAGCATTTGGACGCATGTATTGCACCTACAAGACTGGCCACATGTGAGGGCGGCAGACGTCATATCACCATGATGTTTCAGTCAGGTATGATACCGCATGCTGCCATATGTGTCAGTACACTCACTGTGGCCTATTTGTCTATAATATCACATACATGGGCATTGTTAAGGCACACAGACCACTTCCAACCACATATAGGTTGCAAACATATGGATATTCGAGACACATCTGTACAGAGGACTGTACAATGGGTTAACCTGCTGCATGTGAGGCAGATGCTGTTACCACACTATATAAAATAATGGAAGCAGGAGGTGGTCACCAGCTGTGTATGATATACACATCAAAATGGTATAAGCCACACAAAATATGATCCTCACACACACAGTTGTCAGTATTGGTATTAGAACTCCTGCCTATCTAAGTATTTCTTTTATAGTGCTACGCAGTTATCAGACACGCCACAGAGCTTATACATTTCCACATATTCCAAAGGTACTTCTAAGGTTGATAACATCAACAGGCCTACTAAATTGGAGTGAGAGGAAGTGTAAAGGGTAGTACACAGGTCAAAAATGGTATAAGCCAGACAGTACATCACACACACACACACACACACACACACACACACACACACACACACACACACACACACACACACACACACACACACACACACACACACACACACACACACTTGCCAGCATTGAGATAAGAATCCTGCCTATCAAGGTATGTCTATTATAGTGTTATGCAGTTACCGCACATGCTACCGAGCTTACTGAATTTTAATAAGCCCAAAGCTACTGATAACTGCACAGCTGTGGTAAAGTATTACAGGTGGCAGACATTCTGCCTTCTGTTCTACCCGTACATCATACTAGTTCTTTCTGTCTTGCACTTCAACTAGCATTATGGCTTGGCACTTCACCAGGTTATTGTATCAAGAAGTGTGGCACACCTGGGAGCCGTCAGCAGTACTTGTTCATCACAGATGTAGCCCCAGTACTTACTAGTTATGTCCACCCTTCCTGGCATGTTTGAAGGGCAGTTTTCTGTGCTTTCACCCATTAACCTGGTGCACTTGTCCATTCTGAGGCACTGTTGCAACTGCTTCATGTACACAGACAACCCTCCCCTCTAAACTCCAAACACTCAGACCTGTGAGGGATATCCATATATCACCCAATGTGGACATATGCACTCTCCAACAAACAATGGACTAGCAGGTCAAGAGGATAAGATCAAAACCTGCACCACACCATGTGGAACACATAGCTCACCATGACACCCACTTTGACAGCCATGACATACAGTGAAAAGCCACACACGCACCTTCCCAGAGGCAGTCAATGGACATTTACCCAAACAGCACAGACCAGCAAGACACACACCCACTCCGACACCATGACATGGCACATGCCAAGGGACACATATTTAACCTACACAGTGTGGCCCTCAGCCTAAGCTCCTAAGGCTAATCACCTTGCACAATACAGTGATCATGGGTAACTCAATACTGAGGCACACATATATCCCACTCACTAAGTTGAACATGGAGCAGGTAACAGCCAAATATCTATCACATGCCAGCATCCAATACATGACACAGCCAGTCATGACACTCAACAACAACTATGAGTATCACTCTGTATCCATGCAGGTGTGAATTACTTGGGACACAACTCCCTGGACTACATGACAAAAGACATGGTACACTGCTCAGAGCAACTGTCACACCTGTCTGGACCACATAATCAGAGAATTCAACCGTGTCTCTTGTCATGGCACTCCACAACACCTATGAGTATCACTCTGTATCCATGTGGGCATGAATGCCTTGGGACACACCTTCCTGGACTACATGACAAGAGACATGGCTGAACTCTCTGATTATGTGGTCCAGTCAGGTGTGACAGTAGCCCTGACCAGTGTACCTCTGTCACCCAGAATGATGCTGTGGTACTATCATCAGATGATTGACTGCAACATTGGCTTACGTGTTTTGTGTCATTCTCAGGGGATCCAGTACCTTTCTGTTTGGGATGACATGATTGACAGAACCCAATGACTTGCCACAGATGTCCTACATCTGTCACTGCTGGGTTTCCATATACTGGCTAAGTGTCTTGCCACCCCTTTGATGCCTTATTAGGCAGTGTTCTTAATGTTATTACCACCATAAAAGCTAGACATGTATGCAATCTGAGGGTCATGCTGCTCAACAGCACACATCTAACTGTCAGGATGCAGTCAATCAAATCACTCGTTGGAGTGGAGGACACATGTCTGCTGTAATGGAGAGGTGGTTCACAGCAGCAGACAGCAGACCTGCAGTATCAGGCTATGACACATTCCACAGCTGTCAGCCCCCAAACATGGACCAGACCACACCTCCACAGGTTGTGTTGTCTCCATATTCATTATGGCAAGGAACACCTCCAGACTAGTATCCCAGCATAATGCTTTGGAGATGCTTCTGGTACAACTGCCTTGGGGTAATAGTGCAATCCAGACCACAGCCTGCTATGGGTCCACATCTATGTCCCTAGACAGTCATAGACATATGCACTACACAAACAGGTACATGAATGCATGGTACTAGCCAGAGCCAACAGAACACAGACACTGTCCTCCAAACATTGGGAGACAATTTGATGGTCTCCTGCCATTACTAAAGTGTACATCAGAAGGAGGACAGTGTTGCAGAGAAAGGTGGTGTCCCATGACTGTTGAACTTCCTTATTAGCCTCAAACACAATTTTGGATCCCTCATGGAATCCCCTACAGGCATCTATGATGGCAAACATGCAGCAGACACTGACAATCACAACAGCCTTTAATAGTTACATTAACAACCTCCACAGCAATAAACACAAGTGCTCTGAGTCACTGCACAATGCTAATACCTATCCTGAGACAACAGATATCAGCCACAGTCTTGGCAACTGATTTAGTGTCAGCTTTACCCCTCCCCCCACAAGTGAAGTGCTGAGTGAATATGTTCTCACATGCTGTATCCCATTTCTGTTCTAGGCATCTGTGTGTCACCAGGATGTGGCCCTGCAGCAAGACCATAGGGTATGACAGTGTGGTAACACATCTACCATGTCATAGGCAGGGTACAGTATGTGCACAGAAAATCCCGGTCTGTAACACAGTGTTTGCATATGCCTCACAGATTATTGGGCTGAGGGTTGTACATAAGTATATGTTGGTTTACAACATTTGTTGTAGAATGGAGAATGGTACGTGTTGTGGTTTGGACACACCTCCAATTGCTAATAACTACAGCCACAGGGGATATTCATCAACCAAACACACTGAGGTTGCTATACACACACACACACACACACACACACACACACACACACACACACACACACACACACACACACACACACACACACACACACACACACACACACACACACACACATTTGCTAGTACTGAGATCCGTAGGTTCATTGCTTCATAGGTGTGTAGTAGGTGAATGGGCCTGAAGGCTCTACAAGGCTAGCCCAAGGGAATACCCTGGCATCAGGCCACATGAAAATAGTCCCCAGTGTGGCTCAGGAGTATAGTCACTGAAGTGGTCCCCAGGGGTGGGTATTGTATTCCCCATCCACTCATCCAGATTTCTATTGTGGGTGGCCAGTGATGTGCACTGCTTCCCATGTATGTAATTTATATTCCATAACATGGACAGTGTCTGGGTTGTGCACATGTCCCACGTACATGTTCTTTGAAGTGTGTAAGTGTGCTTGAGGTCTCTGGGACATGTTGTGTGGACAGATTGGTATCTTCAGAAGTAGCATTCCTGACCTCGTTTAGTGAGACCTGGCTATGGAACTGAGGTAATGATTGCACCTACATAGACAGTATGATACAGGGACTCATTGGAATTATTGGTGTATGTCCATATAGGGCATGTGTATAATACATGGTATTCCTTTTGTGGGGTACGTTTGCAGACTCTACATTTGTTGCAGGTGTCCAGTGGGGAACATGGCAAAAGGGCCACTGTACACATTGATTGGGCTACTGAGGGGATGGAACAGGGTGCCATGTCCTTTTACTTGCTGGATAACACGCACTCAGTCAGGAGATATAACACATCAATGCACTTTCTGATGTCAGTGGCACTGTTGTGGTTAACAGGCAGCAGACTGTCTTCTGTGTTCCCCATTCTGTTATAACAATGTTACTGTTCAGGGACTACCACTAATGTATTACTTCATGTGAGCCATGGTGTTCCCAAAGATAATGGCAGCACATCTCTTGGCATTGAGGTAATGTCCAGGGTTCTGACAAAAGTCATAGGTGTCAAGTGGCCATTGGGTGTGATGTCAACATCACATGGATTGGGAATGCTGCGACTCACCTTAATGTTGTATGCAAACATTATCAGTCAGGGTGCCTTTGTGTTCTCCTGCACCTCAGAAGGGTAGATCCCAAACATGAGAGGACATGAGTCCACACCCTATGTGGCATATCTGGTCATAGGTTTGACATGGAGTCCACTGCAATCACACAGTGGATACTATCTGTTAGGCAATTTGCAGGAGAACTACTGATATAGTGGTTGCTGCCTAGCCATTTGTGTTTGTGTATGATTCATGGGTGGAGAGTGGTCTTTAAGTATTAGAAGGGTTGCCTATATTGTTAACTAATCCATACTTTCACATAGTCATTGCACATGGCACTACACATTTAGGGCTGTGGATTATCTACACCAACCTCTATGGTGTTTGACAAATGTTGGCCTTGTAATGTGGACATTGGGAGACATACTAGGTCCTCAATATAATAATTTAGCAAAACCCACCCCCCAGTGGATCCTGTTATTACACAATCACACCAGTACCCCCACCAGATACTGATTGATGACACACTCTCACACACACACACACACACACACACACACACACACACACACACACACACACACACACACACACACACACACTTGCCAGTACTGAGCTTTGAACTCCTACCTAGCTATGTATTGCTACTATAGTCTTATGCATTTATGCATACACCACAGAGCTTATAGGACAGATGTTGTCCCAAAGTACTTCTAAGGTGAAGAACATCACCATCCCTTGTAAATACTGGCATTGGGTGATGTAGTGGGTGAGAGAGTTCACAAAATATTTTATCCTACAATCACATTTACATTTGCCAGGAGTGAGGTTCAAACTTCTAATGAACTATGTTTTCACACCATTATATTATGCATTTACCACACGCATCACTAATCTTACATGGTTTGGGTTTGCGAACAGGTAGATCTAAGGTGAATGATATCTGCAGGACTGGTAAAGTCAGGCACTAAGAAGTGTACTGGGTGTAAATGAGGTCAAAATCTTTAAGGTAAGGACACATATATATAGATATATGTACACACACACACAAACACTTGCCAAAAATAAGATTCAAATCCCTAACTATGTATTTATTGCTACTACATTGTTTCACATTTATCACATGCATCACAGAGCTTATAGGTAGAACCGTGTCCAAACATATCTCTAAGATGAGTGACATCAACAGCAGTGCTAAAATAGGGGTAAGGGAAGTGTAGTGAGTGGGAATGGCCACAAAACCAGGTCTCTACAAAGACACACACACACTCTCTCACACAAACACACACATTCTCACAGCTGCCAGGACTGGGATTAGAAATCCTACCTAACTCGTTTATTACACTATAGTATTACACAGTTATCACAAGTGCCACAGAGCTTATATGTTGGAGACCTGCCCAAAGGTATCTTTGAAGGTGAGTGACATCAGCAGCAATGCTAAAGGAGGAGTAAGGGAAGTGTAGTGAGTGTGATTGGCCACAAAGCCAGGTCTTTACAATGACACACACACTGTCTCACACAAACACACATATTATCACAGTTGCCAGGACTGGTATTAGAACTCCTACCTAGCTAGTTTACTACACTATAGTATTACACAGTTATTGCAAGCGCTATGGAGCTTATATGTTGGAGAGCTGCCCGAAGGTACCTTTGAAGGTGAGTGACATCAGCAGCAGTGCTAAAGGAGGGGTAAGGGAAGTGTAGTAAGTGTGAATGGCCACAAACTCAGGTCTCTACAAAGACACACACCCTCTGTTGCACAAGCACACACATTTTCACAGTTACCAGGCCCAGGATTAGAACTCCTATCTACCAAGTTTGCTACACTATAGTATTACACAGTTATCACAAGTGCCACAAAGCTTATATGGGAAAGAGCTACACTATAGCATTTAGACAGTTATCCTAAGCACCACAGAGCTTATATGCTGGAGAACTGTCCAAAGGTATCTTTGAAGGTGAGTGACATCAGCAACAGTCCTAAAGTAGGAGTAAGGAAGTGTAGTGAGTGTGAATGGCCTCAACCACATTCATCTAGGAACACACACACTCACACACAACTTTACATTTGGCAGGACTGAGATTACAACTGCTACATGGATACTTATTTGTACTGTAGTGTTACACTGTTATCACAGGCACCACTGAGACTATTGGGCTGAGGGCTAACGAAAGGAATTTCTACAGTGAATGACATCAGCACATCATGTGATATAGGCCAATGGGATGTGTACTGGGTGGGAAAGGCCTCATAATGGGATTCTCTCTTTTGCTGTCTGTCTCTCTCTTCCCCACATCTCTGTGTTTGTATGTTTGACATATTATATTATGTTGGCCTTAGATATGTGTGAGTATTCCTATCCAATGTGCGTGAAGAATCAATGGTGTACAATTTGGTGTGTGCACAGACATCTACGAATAACCAATATCTGTAGTCCACTGTCTTGTCAGACATGGGCTTTATTTCTTTAAGTGTAAGAGCATGGCCAGTATGACCTTCTATATTGAGTGTGTGCATCCATTCCAGGGAGTGTTGGACTCCATTTGAGGTTTTTGTGTGTTACAGCTACACCTAGCAAATTGTTTCTGCAGGATATCTGTAGATAGGTTGCCAATATGGAGACACAATGGAAATAACATACGGGGGATACTGTAACTATTGCTGTCTGTGCTGCTTGTGTAATATGGTTGTTTGTAGCATAGATTTTCTGACATATGTATTGTTTTACACTGTGATGTATCATGTCATCAACTACTGACAGTTATCATTCTTTTCTTACAGTTATTTACTGGGAGAAATACAAGATGAATGAAGCTGAGACAAATATTTTGAGGCATATAGACTACACATTCTGGCACACTCCTGCCATTGTGGAGGGGTAGCTACAGACAATAAACTGCTGGTTCTGTGTAAATGGTCCAACACTTGTTTGTATTCTGGCTGGGGATCCCCTTCTTGTGCTTTTCTCAACTTAACGGAATGGCCATATCCTGCTGGGACCATACCTCTCAGCTGTACAGATACACCCAGGTTATCCAGAGGCAAGGACTCATATATTTGGTCAGTTTACCTTCACATTGTGGTTTTAATAGCAGTTTTTTGGCTTTTCATTCATGGGTTTGCAGTCAGGGTGTAGTATGGGCTGACGATAGAGCTTCAGACTTCACACATTCCATGACATCCATGCTGCTACACCCCCTCTGTTATACTCTCCTCTTCCTAACATTATGTAACCAATATCTCAGAGGTTTTCCTATAGTTGGGCCTTTATCCTAGTAGTATTTATGGCCTGGTGTACAGTTCTTGCAGTAGGAAATGGGGATGCATGCTACTGGCATTTGTCAACATGGCCTTGCTTTTGTTTTCTGTTTACTGTGTTAGTTTGTTAGTTAGGACCCCCTAACACTCTGTGCATTGGCACTATGAGTGAGGCATGGGCCTTTGCCAGAGGACTGTAGGGCGTTTGAGAGTGCTGCAGGCTATTTGTAGCAGGCCGGTAGATTATGTCAGTCATACGTTCCCAGTCTGCAAGCCAGTGGATTACCCTTGGATGACAGTGGTGAATGGTCGAGGTGTTCCTGTCAATCCTTCCTGTTCATACTGATCTATGGGTCTGGATGTGGTTGGGTTGCTGCTTACAACTAGCATCATGTATGTATTCCCATACAGAGATGGGTTCATGCTGTACACATTCCCTACAGCAAGGATATGACCTATGATAAACCTGTGGCTGATGGTGGGGTGAGCTGGGTGCATGTGTGATATGGAAGCTACTTGCACCTGACTCACAAATATACCTGGGACATTCCCCTTATGCTGGCTTGTGTGTGGACATGGGCAGCCTGTCATCACTTTATAACTGTGCCTTTTGTGGTCTGCCATTGATTGGCCAGACTACCAGGATTCCATACTAAAGGGACAACTAATGTGATGCTAACCTCTATGTATATTTCCAAACTTGTGAGCAGTTGACAGTTATTTTATATGCACTCTGTGTAGGTTACTTCCGCCTGTGTATGGTTTCTATGTATGGGTCCCTGTTCATGGCATATCCAGCTTTCCAACGGTGATAGATATTGACATCTGGACAGTAAGTATGTACAACTGCTGACATGGATGTAGCTGAGAAGCAGTGTGGTTGGCACTGCAGTTGTTGGAACATGGCCCTGTTGTCCACTGTACTGTACTTAGGCCACTGAGACACAACCATCCAGGCCCATATGCTGACCACTTCCAGGCAATATTAAACACACAACAAACATGCCACACTAACCCCTGCATATTGTACACATGCAATAATGTAGAGTGGGACAGCTCTGGCAATCTGTGCTCCAGTGATATTACTCCTCAAATTTACATGTTACTGCATTTCTCCATGGGATTGTGGGGGGGGGGGGTGCACACCTGCAGACTTTAAACATTTGCAATGACTGTACTGTTATTTTGGTTATTCTGTTGGCTTCCATTACATTTTGTATTATGACCTATCATGCAGAAATGAGGCATATCAGTAGAGTACACATGTTAGATCTTAATGGCATAAATTTCATTTTCAGACTTCTTACCCTTCAGAACTAAAATGTAACTGCCACACCTGTTATAGTATATCTATGTATGTCTGGTGGGGGGCTGTTCACCATTGCCATCATTTGGGTATCTTAGCCCGGCCTTTCTTTATGGTCATCTACACCTATCCTGCTGGGTGAGGCTGGTGGTGGGTATGTGACCCTCACTTGACATCCATTTGTATGACCTATTGACACCCACTGTTATTTAGGCCATCACATGTACTGCGCTGGGGGTTGTCACCTTGTGTAGTGCTGCATAGTATGTTGACACCAGTATTTGTTATGAATTTCATGCTGTCCCATATAGCTGTCAGATGTCTGCTGCTATCCCATTTTGCCACCCAATTCCTTTGCATGCTTGCATCCATATCATACATACAACTATGAGAACATACTACTCCATTCAGTAATTGATAGGAAGGGTGACTTACCTTGTTGCTGGGCCAGTATTGAGGAGGGTATTGGAGGACTGACTATATTGGATGCACGTAGTACACTCCTTATACATGGTAAAACACAGGTAGTGTCATGTTTGGCATCCCTTTTACTGTATGTGCAAGTCGGAGAGAGGTATCAGTCCCTGGCTCCCTACAGTGTCAGTGTGTGTGCTATGTGTTGCCTCTTTGCCAAGGCATGGGTATACTGGGTACACCTCCTTCTGCCTACAGAGGCAGGCTCAGGATGTTCCTCTTCTGAGCCCCTCTGTGCCTGTGCTGACCTTGGCAATGGTGGGGGGCTGTGTGCCCCTGCCCCATGATTTTCCTGTTGCAGCTGTTTCCACAGGATCATATTGTGTAGCATGGCACATACTATGAACATTTGTGTACACGTAGCTGGAGAATACTGCAAGGCTTCACCGGATATGTCAAGGCAGCAGAACCGTGACTTGAGCATACTAAACACACACTCTACAATAATCCTGGTTTGTGTGTGTGCCTCATTATGGTGTTCTTGTTCAAGTGTGTGTGCATTTCTGATGGGTGTCATCAGCAAAGGCTCCAGTGCACAGCCAGCATCCCCCACTAGATGGCCATATGGAATGTCCCCCCCCTGGCAAATGCCTGATACAGCTGTGAGCAATGCCAGATGTGGGAGTCATGATAGCTTCCAGGGCTGCCAGCACACACATTCATGATAATGCCCTGGGCATTGCACATGACCTGGCAGTTGATGGAGGGGATGCCCTTGTGGTTTATGTAGACTGAACCCTGCTCGTCGGGTGGTATTTGATGTGGATGCGTGTGCAGTCTATAGCACCAACTACCTCAGGGTATTCTGCTATACAGCGGAAGAGATGCATACTTCTGGTCAATGCCTCATGGCTGATGGGGAAATATATGTGCTCATTGGCATGTGGTGTCATGGCATCCAGGAACTGGTGGAGTACCCTGGATGCTGATGCCTGTGTGACCCCCATGATATCCCCAGTTGGTCTTTGGAAGGTATCTATGGCTAGTATTCTTAAGCCTACACATAACTTGGTATCCATTGGGATGGGCTCCCCTCTATTAGTTCTGTGTGTGAGGCATGGCTGGCACAACTTGATGATTTGCTGTAGAATGTCCCTGTCCACAGTATAGTGCTCCACTATCTCCAGCTCATGTAGACCCTGGTAGGTTACCCTGGGTCTGTACATTCTTCTCCTCCTCCTCACTGTGGCTCAGTTATACGGCATTCCCCTCCTCAGCAACCTCAGCCTCTTGCACATATTGATGGAGTAAAGCAGCAGCAGCCTCTAACATTTTTAGTTAGTTTTGCTAGTCAAAAATCCCCCATCTGTGTACACCGGTGGTTAGAGTTTTTGGGAAAAAACAGTCTGTAGGGTGTTTGCATAGTTTATAGTAGTGTGCTGGGCTACATTCCACCTGCCAGCTATGCTAGTTCTCCTTGATTGCCTTCCTACTGCTGTTTCCCCAAAAAACAGTCTGAAAGGTGTTTGTATAGTTTATAGTAGTGTTCTGGGCTGCTGCATGTGTAATTGGCTGATTCTGATACATTCCACCTGGCAGCTATGCTAGTTCTCCTTGATTGCCTTCCTACTGCTGTTTCCCCTTCCCAGTTCCTCCCTATTTAAGCCCTGAGCTGCGCCGCTCATACCCAGTGCTGAAATCTAAACAGTGCTGCCATTTCCTTTTTTTTTTTTTTTTTTGTTTAAAACCCAGTGCATGGCATGCACACCCATTTATGCTATGTAAATACTGCTCAGGCACATCTGACACCTCCCTTCCTTAGATGTGCTTAGCTAAGGGCAAACACGGGCAACAGACACACCCCCTTATGAAGCCATTCAGCTCTTACACTTGCACTGTTGTATTCTTGCACCTACAATATTAGGTACAAGCTGACACTTTAAAGAAAGATGTAATTCAGTATAACTCCCTTCATTTGTTTAACCCAGTGTGTAGGTCATTAGTTACTGCACTAACACAGACCCTTTCCCCTTGACAACCAGTGCTCCCTGGTATTGTTTACATTCTGCACGCCATTGACTATAATGGCAAAAAGCAGACAACTTAAAATTGACTTTTCTCAATTTTTCTTATTTTCAGCACGATCCCATTTGCACGTTGATGCCATATGCTTAAATGGCTAATCAGCCAAAAAAAAAAAAAGTTTAATCTTCATAATAATTAATCACTTTTCAATGCCAATGGCCTTATATATGAACATTGCCATGTCTAATGTACATAATATATGCTTTTCCATGAGCTGTCATGCCTCCGTTTTGTCAGTTGTAGAAATGTACTCAGTTATTTTCTAAATACATTTCTGCACTGACACTGTTCTAGCATGGAGACCTGGCAGTTTGGTGGATCGCAAAATCATTTAATTTGCATAGTTTTCACCTGCAAATGAAGTGATTTGCAGATTTGCCGTATTCCATGCTAGAACAGAGTAGGACCGCTCATGCACTTTAAAACGACACTATCCTGAATCATTCAGCGGCCATTTTCCATGCAGGAGTTCCTACACTGTTCCTGCACAGAAAATACAGCTTCCTGAATCCCGGTGTTTGTCTTCCCATCTTATATCTATAATGGTTACCCTTCCCATCATTACTAATGTTATATCAGAATTTTAACTGGCTTCTTTGTTAGAACACCTATCCCTGAATAAGTATCTTGAGCAAAATTCCAAACTATATAATTTCTGCATATAATTTCTATTCTCAGCCTCTCTTCTTTCATTAAAAATCTTATATCTTCAAATATTATTATATTCACATCCAAGAAACCTGAAAAAGAGTGGGTGTACATGGAGTTCAAAAACCACAACTAGTATATTATAGCATAAATGTAATTAATCCTTCATCCTTTTCCTTTCTTTTTTCTTTCATGTTTAATCCTATACATTTTCTTTTTCTCTCTCCTACCCTTTTAGCAATTTTTTTTTCCTTTAATAATTTTCCAACTGACAACTTCTTCATCACTAATTTTGGACCCTTCTATATTTATCTCCTCTTCTTTTTGTAATTCAGTTATATCCATTTTTGTGATTTTTGCTTCTCCTTGTTTCTGTTCCTGCTCTTCTTGATTTATTATTTCAATTTCTTCTCATGCATGTTTCTGTTCCCCTTGCTCTAACATGTTTACCTTTTCTAAGTCATAATTCCACTCTTTATAGTCCAGCCACATATATCCACCCATGTTACATTCACAACATTTCAATTCACATTTTTTTGCATCATGTTGTATTTTACCACATAAGTAACATTTTCTCTTAACACAATTCATAATGAAATGATCTGCTTTTCCAAAAGAAAAAAATATGTTTTTGGTTGACCCCAGTATTTCACATCCCATTTTTGTCCTACAGCATTTATAATACTAGGAATATGCAAATGTTAACGTTTTTCATTTTCTGCATAACATTGCAACCCCATCAGTCTATAAACCTCTATTGTAGACCTTAGAAATCTCCATTATTTTTTACATATACTATTGAAATGCCTTTTTAGTGTCTCTTTCACTTTCAGTGCTAACTTATATATTTATTTTCTTTTATTTGATTTTCTATCAAATTTTTAAACATATATAGGTTCCAAGGAGCACAGTCTTTCTTTTTTTTTTCATATCCCCGCCAAAATGTTTCCATTACATGTCCATTTTCAAAATTAATATCACAAAAAGTCTCTTTACTTATATAAATAAAGGCTCTTACATCAGTTGGTTTAGCCCCCAATGGAGAATACCTTATCTCCCAGATTCTGTATGCCTTGCACCGCGTGCAGGATCAGTGCAGGAGCTCTAGCAGGCAATATGTCTGCCGTGTGATCCAGGAATAGCCTGAAGGGGTGTGCACGAGTGCTCCTGCACTAGTCCTGCATGGAGTAAGCCCCTGTATGCAAATCACCCCATTTGCAGGAGAAATCCATGCAAATGAGGTGTATTTGCAATCCAGGAAGCTTGAAACTGGCCGTGCAGGACTACTGCAATCTGCAAAAATGTACTCAGTTAGTAAATGAGTACATTTCTGCAAAATCCAAAACGGAGCTGTGACAGCTCCAAATAAAGGCTGCATATCAGTCAGGAAGCACGCTAATGGCAAAGTATAAGGCCATTGGCATTGCAAACAGCCATAAAATACAAAAATTAACTTTTATTTTTTTTTTAGCCGATCTCGGCTGTTTAAGCGTAGGGCAGCGGCTCGCAAACGGGATTGGGAGGAAATTAATAAAATAAACCTAAAATAAGCATTCTAACTAAAATCACTATTCTGCCATGCAAGTCAATGGCAGGCAGAAGACAACATGGCCAGTGAATAGTGGTTGTTAAGGGGGGGAGGCTCAATGTGAGATATGTAACTATGCATTAGCAGGCAATCCTATGCAAATGAGGGGAATGATAGTGAATCCCAGTTTTCTCCAGCATGCTAGTCAGGTCCCAACAGTGTAAGAGTAGGAATAGTTTGGTGCAAGCCTAGGAGGTAGCTGACATCATAGGGAGGTGTCAGGCATACTGTAAGCAGATTGGAGCACTGTGGCTCGGGTTTGCTCCTAGCTTAGCACAGCTAAGCAAGGGGGTCTGTCTGAATCTGCCTAGCACTCTTTACATTGCCTAAGTGGGAGTGCGCACCATGCACCGGGTTTTAAAGGAAGAAAACAAAAGTTAAACAAGGAAATAGCAGCATTGTGCACATTTGAGCACTCTGTTTGCAGGAAGGTAATCAAGGAGAACTAGCATAGCTGGCAGGTGAAGCGTATCAGAATCAGCCAATTACACAGGCAGCAGACCAGCCCAGCCCAGAACACTACTATAAACTATGCAAAGACCTTCCCCTCTGGTTTTTCCCATAGTCTACACCACCAGTGTATACAATCAGGGAACTTTTAACAAACAAAACTACAAAATGATAGGGGCTGCAGCTGTCAACATAGAACATCATGTGCAAGAGGCTGAGGGTGGTGAGGATGTGAATGCTGCCGATCAACCCACAGTGAGGAGATGGAGAAGAGTGTACAGACCCAGGGTAACCTACCAGGGGCTACATCAGCTGGAGATAGTGGAGTGCTATAGAGTGGACAGGGACCTCCTACAGCAAATTGTTGAGCTATGCCGGCCACGCCTGACATACCGAACTGACAAAGGGGAACCCATCCCAGTGAATATCAAGGTATGTGTTGGCCTAGAAATACTAGCCACAGGTACCACCCAAAGCTCAACTGGGGATATCATGGGGATCTCACAGGCATCAGCATCCAGAGTATTCCACCAGTACCTGAATGCCATGTCAGCACATGCCAGTGAGCACATATATTTCCTCAACACCCATGAGGTGTTGGCCAGCGATACGTGTCTCTTCCACCAAATAGCAGAATACCATGAGGTAGTGGGTGCTATAGACTGCACACACATATGCATCAAAGCACCACCCGGTGATCAGGGTAGGGCCTACATCAACCGCAGGGGCCTCCCCTCCATCGACTGCCAGGTTACGTGCGATACCCAGGGCATTATAATGTATGTGTGTGCTGGCTGCCCTGGAAGCTATTACTATTCCCACATTTGGCATCTGATGCTGCTGTACCAGAGATTTGCCAGTGGGGACATCCCCTATGGTCACCTAGTGGGGGTTGCTGGTTACTCACTGGAGCCGTGGCTGATGATACCCATCAGAAATGCACACACACCTGTAAAGAACACCATAATGAGGCACATGAACAGACCAGACTTATAAAAGAGCATGTGTTTGGGATGCTCAAGTCACAGTTCCAGTGTCTGGACGCATCTGGTGGAGCCTTGCAGTACTCAGCAGCTACACGTAGCCAAATTGTTATGGTATGTGCCATGCTACACAATATGATCCTGCAGAAACAGCTGCAGCAGGAACAGCACGGGGCAGGGCGACACAGCCCCCCACCAATACCAAGGCCTGCACAGGGAGAGAGTGACTCGAAAGAAGAACAATCTGAGCCTGCCCCAGTAGGCAGATGGAGGCATGCCCAGTATGCCGAGGCTGTGGAAAAGAGACAATGCTTAGCACATACACTGACACAGTAGGGACCCAGGGAATGACACCTCTCTCTGACTCGCACATACAGTAAAATGGATGCCAAACATGACACTTACTGTGCTCAACCATGTATAGGGAGTGTACTATGTGCATCTGACATTGGCAGCCCTCCAGCACCATCCTCAATCCTGGCACACCCACAAGGTAAGTCAATCAACTTACCTATTGCCAAATGGAGTAGAATGTGTCATTACCTGTATCTATGGTATGGATGTGAGCATGCAAGGGAATTGGGTGACTGAATGTTATGGCAGCAGATAGTAGACAACCATAGTGGCACCATGACATCTGTAACACATACTGGCGTCACCATAGTAGCCAGTACTACACAGGGTGACAAGACCTACTGCAGGAAATGTGCTAGGCGACATGTGTGTCCATATGACTCACACATGCCAGTCAGGGAGGTTCACATACCCAACAACAGTCTCAGCCAGCAGGACAGGTGTAGACAAACCCAAACAGATCTTGTGGTCTGGCCTCTAAATAATGACTATGGGTAACCTTCCCCCAGGCCTACACAGACAGACTGCAGCAGGTCAGGCAGTGGGATGCTAGTTCTGAAGGGTAGGAAGTCAGACACTATGTAGGGCAACCAAAGCTAAGACCTGTAGTTCACTGATATGCCTCTAGTCAGTATGATAGTTTAGAATACAGAATGAAATGGAGTACCTGACATGCCACTACAGTCATAGCAAATGTGTGCATGTGCCAGGTGTGCCCCCCATCCTGTGAAGATATGTAGAAACAGTAAGGTGTGTCCCCCCATCATGTGTAGAAATGTAGAAACAGTCAGGTGTCCCCCGCAATCCTGTGTAGAAATGTAGTAACAGTCAGATGTGCCCCCAATCCTGTGTAGACATGTAAAAACAGTCAGGTGTGTGTCCCCACAACACTATGTAGTAACAGTTAGGTGTGCCCCCCCCACTCCCATGAAGACATGTAGAAACAGTCAGGTGTGCCCCCCCAATCCTGTGTAGAAATGTACTAACAGTCAGGTGTGCCCCCACCCAATCCTGTGTAGAATTGTAAAAACAGTCAGGTGTCCCCCCCACAATCCTATGTAGAACTGTAGTAACAGTCTGGTGTGCCCCGCCACACCTATGCAGACATGTGGAAAAAGACAGGTCTGGCTCTTCCCCCAATCCAGTGTAGAAATGTAGTGACACTCAGATGTGCCCCCAATCCTGTGTAGAAATGTAGTGACATGTATGAGTAGGTATAATAGGAACGGACCACAGATGGCCAGAGGTGGCCAAGGTAGCAGGATAGGTTGTAACATTTGCACAATATGCAGATCTTGTGTGTATTAGGATGGTGTGTGTTTCAAAATGTGTGAGAGTGGTCAGTATGTATGCATGCTGAGGTAAGACCTGGTGGCTGTTGCCTACTACTGCTGATAACAGGGAGAAGCCCTCATGACTGCAGTGCTAAAGACAATCCCCACCAGTATAACACATGCTAGAAGTAAGCCATTGTAAATGTATGGTGGTAATATGTGTCACCATCTGAAAGACTGACATGGCATGGCTGTTGGGATAGATATACACGCAGTACACAGGGGAAAGTACCCCAGACATACAGTATATATTGTGTCACTGTGAAATGATGACATCCTTGGATTTGTACATATAGGTATGCATCACAGTAACAGGACCTGCAGTAGGGGATACCAGTGATGTCTGCCTGAACACATGCAAATCACAAAGGAGGTAGGACTGACGTATTGGGAATCAGCTGATGTAAACGCACATGCCAGCATAACTGTAATGCCCCATGCATATCTGTGTGTCAGATGCAAGTAGTGTCCATAGCACACATGCACCCAGCCACACAAACACCTCCCACAGGCAACTCGCTGGCAATATCCCTGCTGTGGGGAATGGGTACAGTATGACACCACCTGTATATGGCAATAGTGGAAGACTGCAGCATGCAGTGCAAGTGTCCCATGCAGGTGTGTCCCTAGCTGCAGGTAGCACCCTGCCAGCATCCACACCACCTGATTAAGACTGATAGAAGGTATCGGCATGAAGAACAATCACATCTACCCTGTCACCCCAGGGGAATATACTGTTTGGTGGTCTAAGACTGTAGGACTGACAGAATGCAACGGCCTGACACATCTGGCCTGCATCAACACCAAATGCCCCACAGGCACCTGCCAAAGGCCTGTGTCTCACACTTACTGCCAATGCATGTTTGTTATGGACACCCAAATCACAACATAACACACTCTATTTAACCCGTATGCAAGGCCATGTGGACAATCCACAGTAACATGTCCACCATGTCCCACTGCATGAACTGTGGACCAACACTAACACACATCTGTGATGTGGTGATATCCTTAGGGAAAGTATCACAGAATGTATGCATAATGTATGGAAGAGGTTAGAATAACAAAGGGGGTGTGGGAGCATGGGCTGCATGGAATGTGCAGGGTCTGACACCAAGCTATGTGTACACTATCCCTGGCTGCAAACACATAAATGGGTGGCTACACACCTGTCCATACACCACAACAGGGTAAATATCCTGAGCCATGGCCTCTGGCTAACATGTGCAAATCTGTACATCTGTGAGGCATTGCCACAGCAAGATAAGGCCATACTGCCATGTTGATGGGCAGACAAGTATAGGATCATCTTCCAGTACTATACCAAGGTGCTGAACTGGATACACAAACCCAGCACCAAGTGTCTGCAACTCCCCCTCCAGAATGGCATAACTTACCATGAATACGTAGGTGTATGCCCACAATACCAGACACAGCTGCAGTCACCCTTGTACACAAGTCATCACTGTGAGCAAGAATGCCCACCTGACAGTACGAGGACAGAAAACATCACTGTGTATAACAGTACACATGCCTGAATATCTCTGCTAACAGCAGTACCATGCAGCTGAAGCAGCACAGACACAATCATCTACAGTACACACTATCCCCTGCACAGTTTGTCCCCATATTGCCAAATGATTGACAGATACCCTGCAGAAACAGTATGCTACCTGTAAGTGTACAACACAAAGGGCTACACTGCAGTACAAACTACCTGGAATCGATCCACACTTTCAATAGAGAAGGGCATACTGGGCATGCTCACACACTTAGAGAAATGAGTGCAATGTCAGCCAACAACATACCAAACGGTCATACTGGGCATGCTCACACACTTAAACAAATGAAGGCCATGTCTGCAAACAACAGTGGACCAGACATATCTGGCATTTGCAGTTTTTATTGCAGACACTCCTCAGTATGCAGCACTCATGTTTTGCACAAACACTGGATAGGAAAACAGGCATATATCCAAGGACAACACACTATAATAAGCCAAAAGTAGACTTACACAGATGTGTGGAATAGAGTAACTGTCACAAGTGGCCATCCATTAAGAGGACTGTCCCACCCAGCACACAACCAAATGGCTACAACAACATGAGGTTTGGATGTCACTCACTGTAGACCTTAGCCACTGGTATCTTTCAGCATGATGGACTATGTGATACAAGTGCCAGCAGTGCAACATGACTGTACAAGGAAGTAGTCAACACGTACCTGTGGAATATAACCCTGCATGTGTCCGCATGTGGTGTGTCATCCTCTAGATGAATGAGTTATGTCCCATGCACACACACTGCCCTCCCCATAGCCATACTATGACAAGCCTGTTGAGGGTATCCACTTTGAAATACTCCCTTGTGAAAGGTGTAGGCCAGTAATCTTTGTGGCGCTTCCTATAACTGTGTAGTTTTATAAACTAGTTAGGTAGGAGTTCTAATCCCAGACATGGCAACTGTGTGTGTGTGTGTGTGTGTGTGTGTGTGTGTGTGTGTGTGTGTGTGTGTGTGTGTGTGTGTGTCTGTGTCACCATCTGTGTAGAGTGCAATGCTTTTTAGGCTAGTCACACTCACTACATTCAAATGCCCTACTCTGTCAAGGATGCTAATGTCGTACACTATGAAATACACATTCTGGAAAGCTGCAGCCCAGTAATCTCCATGGTGCATCCTATACCTGCGTACTACTGTAGTGTAATAAACTAGTTAGGTAGGAGTTCTAATCTCAGACATGGTAACTGTGTGTGTGTGTGTGTGTGTGTGTGTGTGTGTGTGTGTGTGTGTGTGTGTGTGTGTGTGTGTGTGTGTGTGTGTGTGTGTGTATCACCGTCTGTGTAGAGGGCAATGCTTTTTAGGCTAGTCACACTCACTACAATTCAAATGCCATACTCTGTAAGGCTGCTGATGTCATAGACTGTGAAATACACCTTTTCGAAAGCTGCAGCCCAGTACTCTCCGTGGCGCATCCTATACCTGCGTACTGTTGTAGTGTAATAAACTAGTTAGGTAGAAGTTCTAATCCCAGTGTGTGTGTGTGTGTGTGTGTGTGTGTGTGTGTGTGTGTGTGTGTGTGTGTGTGTGTGTGTGTGTGTATGTGTGTGTGTGTCACTGTCTGTGTAGAGAGCAATGCCTTTTAGGCTTATCTCACTCATTACAATCCAAATGCTCTTCTTCATTAAGGCTGCTGATACCATACATTGTGAAATACATCTTTCGCAAAGCTGTAGCCCAGTAATCTCTGTGGCGTGTCCTATAACTGCGTACTGGTGTAGTGTGATAAACTAGTTAGGTAGGAGTTATAATCCTAGACATGGGAACTGTGTGTGTGTGTGTGTGTGTGTGTGTGTGTGTGTGTGTGTGTGTGTGTGTGTGTGTGTGTGTGTGTGTGTGTGTGTCTGTGTGTGTGGGTGTGCATGTGTGTGTGTCATCATCTGTGTAGAGATCAATGCGTTTTAGGCTAGACACACTCACTACAATTCAATTGCCCTACTTTGTCAAGGCTGCTGATGTCATGCACTGTGAAATACACCTTTCGGAAAGGTGTAGCCCAGTAATTTCTGTGGCACGTCCTATATCTCCGTACTGCTGTAGTGTGATAAACTAGTTAGGTAGGAGTTCTAATCCCAGACATGGCAACTTTGTGTGTCTATGTTTGTCACCGTCTGTGTAGAGAGCAATGCTTTTTAGGCTAGTCATACTCACTACAATTCAATTGCCCTACTTTGTCAAGGCTGCTGATGTCATACACTGTGAAATACACCTTTCGGAAAGGTTTAGCCCAGCAACCTCCATGACACATCCTATAACTGCGTACTGCTGTAGTGTTATAAACTAGTTAGGTAAAAGTTCTAATCCCAGACATGGCAAGTGTGTGTGTTTGTGTCTCTGTCTGTGTAGGGAGCAATGCATTTTAGTCTATCCACACTCATTACAATTCAAATGCCCTACTTTGGCAATCCTGCTGATGTCATTCATTGTGAAATATACCATTGGGGAAGGTGCACTCCAGTAATCCCCATGCTGCGTCCTATAACAGTTTCATGCTGTAGTGTGAAATAGAACTCTGGTAGGGGGTTTATTCCCACACATGTCGCTTGTGGATGTTTTGCGTGTGTTTCAATGTCTGTGTAGGAAGCAATGCATTTTAGCCTAGCCACACTCATTACAATTCAAATACCCTACTTTAGCAATCCTGCTGATGTCATCCAATGTGAAATACACCTTTGGGGAAGGAATCCTCCAGTAATCTCCATGGCATGTCCTATAACTGCGTAGTGCTGTAGTATAATAAAGTAGTTAGGTAGGAGTTCTAATCCCTGACATGACAGGTGTGTGTGTGTGTGTGTGTGTGTGTGTCTGTGTTTGTAACTCATATCCTGTGTGGAGGTGGCTGTGATTGTGTAACAACTGGGCTCAATGTGGAGTGGGTTTTGCAAATTTCTTATATGGTGGCCCTAGTATATATCACCATACAGGGATAACAGATGTGAAATAGCTGAGAGGCTGGGGTGCAAATCCATTCCCATACATGTGACATCACA